>NC_136487.1:4335000-4597500 GCF_053919585.1 Euprymna scolopes | reverse complement strand
GGCGGAGTCATTAAATTGCGCGCCAATGCTAATGCTGCGATCTTAGAAAGGAGTCCAATTTCTTCGCTCGAATCGGCCAATGTTCACCGTCATTGTTGTTGAAGTCTATGCTCCTACACTTGACAACAAGGAGTAATGGTTTTTTTACTCTCGACACAATGTGCAACATGTCCTCTCAAGCGATATGCAAATTATGACGTATCATCTGCCAAGGAAACGAACTGGATCCTCGCATCACGTCTTCGAGGCCTTCGAATTAGGCAAATAGCGATCGAATCATCAATTTTGTCTCATTTGATAGATCTTTAGTTACAAAAACACGCTTCCAGCACACGTGACAACACAGGAAAGCGTGGTATACGAATGATGGTCAATTGTCCAGATAAATTAACTTCATTTTGGATGGTTCAAGATGAAGCAGCTGCGTTTTACACCGTCGGATGTTAAGAGATACAGAATCAAAAAATCTCAATGGGTCAGATCATGTACGTGCCAAACGTAAGTCTTAATCTTCGTGATGATTAGAGGCAGAAAATTCAATGCGACATTGAAATTAAATACGGCTATAATGTTTTCACACTGTTTAATCATAACGTATCGCCAGAAGAGTATCGGTTTATTTTTAATGACAACGTCCAAGAAGTAGATCATAAAGATGGATCTCGAAACATGCACTTATGTTGGTTGAAAGAAATAACAATGATGTGATATCTCCTGTCTTGAGAAATCTAATCGTATTTTTTTCTGTTCTTTTTTTTTGTGTGGGATTGAAATATGATTCCAAATAAACAAGAAGACACCCAAGATCGCCATGGGCATGGAATATGTGCCTACATTAAGGATGGCTTCCCGTGTGGCAGGGATATCTCTAGAGAAGATCCTAATTTACCCTATATGTGCTTCAGGGTTGCACTTGCTAACACCATTGCATTTATATTTGCCCTCTATAGGCCCCACAACAACGGAGTTACTATCTTTAAGAGCATATCTGAGAAAATAGACCACATACTGTCTGCACATCCCTCGGCTAACATCCACATCTCTGGTAACTTCAACGTCCATAACGTGGAATGGCTGACCCATTCTAATAAGACAGATGATGAGGGGAGGTTTTGTCATGATTTTGCCATGCTTATGACCTCACTCAGATTGTTCGCGAACCCAGCCGTGTGCCCGATACACCCGGTCAATATGCAAGACTCTTAGACGTATTTCTCTCAACTTCCCCTGAGCTATGTTCATGTTCCGTTCATTCTCCTCTAGGATCCTCCGACCACTCCGTCGTATCAGTTAAGATAAAAACGAAATGTAAGAAGCCCCCAGATGTACCCCTCCACCGTACTGTATACCGATACTCTATGGCTGACTGGGATAGCTTCCGTACATTCATATCTGATTTACCTCTGCACTCCATGTTTAAAAAGCAAGTGTCCTCTATAGTATCAGATCTGACCGAATGGTTAATTGTAGGCATAGACCAATTCATACCATCTAAAAAATTCCAACAAAAACCTAACAGCCAGCCATGGTTCTCCCCAGAATGTGCTGCTGCTATCGCGCACAGAAATCACTTTTTCCATAGCTACCAACGTAATAGATGCACTGAGACTAAAGCTGCTTTCAGGTATGCCAGCAACCACTGTAAAAGAGTAATAAAAAATGCAAGAGAGCTATATCCCCAGTCTGTTAAATCCAAGGTAGCTTAACAGTGGCTTGGATCCCACCAGTTTTGGCAAATAACAAATAGGATCCTGAACAGAAGTGTGCGTTCTATCCCAACCATTATCAATGAACCAGGAGGTCATCTCGTCAGCGTCAGACAAGGCCAAACTATTTGCAAAGAACTTTGCAGCTAATTCTATCCTATGCGACGAAGGCCATCAACTCCCCATATTTCCTCCTATAACACAGAACAAGCTAGGTAACATACAAATATCCGTGCATGAGGTCGCCAAGCTAATCAAGAACCTAGATTCCAGTAAAGCAACTGGCCCTGATGGCATCCCAATTATAGTGTTAAAAAAGCTTCAACCAGAACTTGCTCCCATACTTACGAAACTATTTAAGCGCTGCCTTAAAGAGAAGTGCTTTCCGACTCCCTGGAAGACCTCACCAGTTTGCCCTGTATTTAAGAATTCAGGTGATAAGTCATCACCCTCTCAGTACAGACCAATAAGTCTCCTGTGTGTTATGAGTAAGTTGCTGAAATCCATATTAAATAGAGAAATAGTCAACCACCTCAGCAGGAATAACTTTCTTAGTGACACACAATATGGTTTACGCTCTGCAAGATCTACCGCAGATGTGCTGACGGTTATATCCCACACGATTAGTGAATCTCTTGACAAAGGATTCCGTTCTAGGGCAATTGCTCTTGACATATCAAAGGCCTTCGACAAGGTATGGCATAAGGGTCTACTTCACAAGATTTCCAGCTACGGTACACTGGAAATGTTTTCTAAATCATTAAATCATTTCTCTCCGATAGGCTCATAAGAGTAGTGGTAGATGGACAAAAATCGGAGGCCTGCAATATAAATGCTGGAGTCCCTCAGGGGTCAATCCTAGGCCCAACTCTCTTCCTGATCTACATCAATGACCTCCCTAAACACATACTTAAATCATTCGTTGACATCTATGCTGATGACACGACCATCTACGGCAACACATCAAAAGCTGTAAATGACAAAATTCTCTCTGATTCTCTCTCCTCTGATCTCGAGCGCGTGGTTCAGTGGGGGAAGATGCGGCTGGTTACCTTTAATGCATCCAAAACCAAACTCCTATCCTTACATCATCAACGCTCTGGTCCCCAGCTGGCATCAATTGTGATGGTGGTTCTCGTCTGGGTGAGGCCCCGTGTTTTGACAAGCTTCTGGGTTTAACCTTCACTCATGATCTGAAATGGAACACGTACATCAAGTCTGTTGCCATGGTCGCTGGAAAGATGGTGGGATCCTTCTACCGCTCCAGGAGATATCTCACTACTGATGCAATGCTATATCTATATAAAAGCCAAGTACGTCCAAGGATGGAATACTGTTGCCATATCTGGGCAGGAGCTGCTAAAAAAGCTTATCCTGCCTTGATAGAGTACAAAATAGACTTCGTGGCTTAGTGGGGATGCCCTTTTATCTACCCTGCAACCTCTCTCCCACAGAAGAGACGTTGCGAGCCTATCCTTTTTTTATCGTTATTTCCATGGCAGGTGCTCGTCTGAACTCCAATCTGTGGTCCCCCCTCGCTAATCTTTCACGAAAAACACCCGTCTAGCTGAATCCACTGTGAAAAATTTCCCCCACTTGATATCTGTGCCTAAATCAAAACGCGGATTCCATGAACAAAGCTTCTTTCTTAGAACTGCACGCCTGTGGAACTCTGTTCCTTCTGCCTGCTTCCCTCCGGACTACAACTTGGATGTCTTCAAGTGCAATGTTAACGAATTCCTGATGAACCGCCCCCTTAAGTAAACACTTCATCAAATCTCCACACTAACGTAATGCACTTGCAATAACCGTTATCCCTGAGTGGCTTCCGGGCCTTGATAAGTGGTGATCACTGTGTAAAAAAAAACAAAACAAGAAGCATCGCAGCCTTGCATGATTTACTATATGAGTTACTCAATCGACAACAAAGTGCCTTAGTGTCCCACCGACGAAATGTTGCATCCTCTGCCTGTTCTACAAGTATTTTAATGGTGAATGCACTGACGACTTCAAGCACTTATACCCCCACGACGTAAATATCCTCGACAAACCCGACAAGCAGCTAAATCCCACCCCCACACAGTAGAGATCCTTAGATGTAGGAGAGCTTTTTACTCCAGTATTTTGTTCCCCAGAACCGCTAGACTTTGGAATTACCTTCCGGGTTCCTGCTTCCCCAACTTTACTGACATGTAAAAGTTCAAGTGTAACGTGAACCGACATCTTGCTGCCTAAATCCCGACATAGCATGCTAGTAGCTCATGCCCATGATAGTATCCCCCTACACCAAAATAGAAATGTTTCTTGTTTGGGATGAAAATATAAACAAAAAAAACAAAAAAACGAAACCTTGTCACAAAACAAAGGAGCAATTATCACAAATCTGGCAAAAAGATCCCAACGTTGGCATCAGTACTATTATACCACGAACCGCATAAACATATCCTTCTTCCTAATTAAGACGTTAATATCTCATGAAAGTTGATTGAAGAAATCATAAAAAAACTGAAAAATAACAATACTGCTACTGAAGTGAGCTGAGACTTATAAGTGCTGCTGAAAATATGGCGAATTTGTTCTACCGAATGTTCTGTTCAATCTAAAACACGGAAAAAAATGTACAATCATTGGAGTGACTCGATTCTGCTATCTTTCTTCAAAAAGGTGACAGGTGTAAATGCAACAACTGAAAAGGGACTAACTTGATATCACATTTTATATTGATTTAATTATCCTCATCAGACGCTTTCAGCAAGAGCATGATGAGAGCACTGTTATATTCTGGAGCTCTAAAACGGGGTCTGTGTATGAATATGTTCCATAACGACGTATATGTTGAATCGTGGGGTTTATTTTTTATCTGTATATTAATGCAAGTGTAAATGCGTGTGCGTATATACATCGTATTATTTAGTTGATTGTCTAGTGTGTACATTTTAACATTTATACAGCAGTTACAACAGGAAACGATTAGCGTGGACGTATCGAAACAGTTGTAGACAAACAGTTCTTTTTAACAGGTGTAAATAACAACACTCACCTGAATTATTTACGAACATGTAATTTCATGATTTCCGCCGACATCTTCAAAGATTGCAGTATCTTTACATCCTGGCTGTCCGATGAAACGCCGCTCCCTGCGTCATGGAGAGACCAACTCCCCCTTTGAGTCGTCCATTCTTTCTGATGTCCAGCTAATGACTGACTTAAATCTCCCCAAATCTACATCTTATTACGTGTCTCAGACCAACAGCTGATGTAACCTCAATCTAGTGATTTGTTTATGCAAACCAAAAAATCATATTTACATCTATTTTCTTTTGTAGCGATATTATTATTTGCTGTCAATCACATTTTCCCAATCTAATCGTTTATATTTCTAATCATAATAATCGATCCAGCGACCATTTACATTATTATTATTATTATTATTATTATTATTAATAATAATAATAATAATAATAATGATAATAATAATAATAACAATGTTTTCACACTTGCCATAGTTAACACAGATACTACTCTATGATCACATCCAACGGGTTACAACATTACAGCACTAGGCCTAGCCAAATTGGTTATCGCCGGGGCAACGGTTTTATCAACTAAATTCTCATTTTACGCAAAGTATTGGAGCGACGCTTGTGCTATCAAAAGTCAATTATTGTCTGCTTCGTGGATTTTTCAGCTGCATTAGACTTCGTTGATTGCGATTGCCCGTGGGAGATTATGAACTGCTCAACCTAATTAATGCATACTACGGACATACCAGAACCAATGTCTAATGTTACAGTCAGGATTCCTATTTGTTCAACGGCCGATCTGATGTTCGTCAAAGTTGCATTCTTTCACTAATTCTTTTCAATAACATCATTGATTGGATCTTTAAGCAAATACTAATTGTCATCTCAAGTGTGCAAGTAAAACAGATCTTTACATTCACTGATCAAGACTTTGGTGGCTACGGGTCAGTATTAAGCGAGACATATGCAGATATCTTAACTGGACTTGATAGTATTGGTACTGCATCTTCACAAATTAGCATGAAAATTAACGTGACAAAAGCGAAAATCTCCCAGTCAACATCTTTCTGCCTAATCAAGTCCTTATAACCTTTAACGGGAAAGTAGATGAAGAAGTTGACAATTTCAAATGTATCGGATCTACCGTCATAACCACACGGGTAGGCGAACAAATAACACCGTAATCCGGATCATTAAGGATCGCATTGCTTTCTGTCGGCTTCACAATCGTCTTTTGACTCTTTTACTTTTAATCTAAATGTTCTAAAGCCCGTTTTATCTTTGTATACTGATAAACGCAGGGGTTTCTTCTCATCTGATGAGAAGCATTTAGCTTCGAAATGGCATGGCACAAAGTAGTTATTTTCAATTTTCAGCTCATTATCGCATTTTTTAACCTTATGATTTAATAAATTTCTGTGTAACATTTTTCTTCAAGTTTTTAATTTCGTCGCAGGAACAAATGGACAAGCAAACAAGAATCATTAACCCTGACTTGGATTTCTTTTCCTTTTTAACACAATACATTTATCACCGTTTTTCTTTCTCCTCGTAACGACATCAGCTTAAGAGTCTCTCGCTTTTGCTCCACTAAGCACCGGCTGTAGACAGCCAATTTTTATAGGTCCGTGTTTATCGACCACACTTTTTCTTCTCCTTCGGCGTCGACTTTGTTTCTCCCCGCCTACATGGTGTCTTTTTTTTCTTTTTCTTCAGTTGCAAAATACACTTGCCAATTTGCATACGCGTTCAAACGCTGCTCTTGCTGCTAATACAATCGCTTGCCATCCATCCTTCCGCTGCTGCTGCTATTTTCATACGCACTTATATGTGCTCTCTTACACAGGGTCAAAGCGGAAGCGTAAAACTATCATAATAGAATAATAAGAATTAACACTTTGCTTATATACGCAGTCTTTTACAAAAATAAAAATAAACATAAAAATAAAAACTTGAACTCGTTTAAAAAACAATTATAATAAAAATAAATCTCAATTAAAAGAAATTAATATGTAATAAGTGTAATATTATTATACATTAATAAATTTCTCTGTTGAATAAGTTCTTGTGTCAAATGTGACATTTTTAGATTAAGTTAGCTATTTCTTCTCTAAAATTATTAAGAGGATGAGATATTGTTCTGTAGGATGTATTTTCCGCCCCTTGCTGTATTTGTAATAACTTTCAAATAATCCCTTTGAAATTACATGATGTGCATATTTAAGATTAGCGTCAATTTAATGAATAAAATATAAGTATAAACATATAATATTATTAAAATAAGATAGCTTTTACGAACTGATAAAATATAAATAATAAGCTAATTAATTAAATATTCCACCTGTATTGAATCAAACAATATAAAATAGTAAAATTATATAAATATAACATAAAGCATTAGTGAAAAAAGCCCGCAACAAATAATTAATATTTAAATTAAAAATAAAAGAATAAGATATTTTTACTGTTTACGGAAAATCTTCATTAATATAAATCTATTGAGCATATTATTTCTGAAAAATAAAATAACTTTTGTCTTTTGTTTGTTTGTCCTTTTTTGAGGAAAGGAGACGTCTCCTGAATTTTCAAATAATATTCAGTGAATAATGTACTCAAATTAGATACATTTATGAAGAAAAATATTTTGTTTTTATAGTTTGTTAATTTTTTTCACTTTCTCTTTCAACATTTCGATCTTTTTCGCATTTTCAGACGCTCAGTACATTTTTTAGTCGCGTGCAAGCGACTCTATAAGTCACTCCGTCGGTCGGTCGGTCGGTCGATCGGTCTGTCCGTAACACTTTTGTGCTTGGCCTTTTTTGTTAAGCTCAAAGGTCTGTTGTTAATAGATGTTGTTCTTAGCTTTTTAAGCTTTTCTTGGCCTTCGGGTCAAGATCAAGACTATAAGTCTACATTTATTACTTCTAATCACTTTAGTCACAGAGACCCTGAACCCTTTCCCTCCCAAATTTCTTGTAGGGCCTTGTGCCTAATTTTGTTGTTTAAAAATCTTTTGTTTTTTACTTAATTGTATTTTCAAAATTTTAAAAGCAATAAAATATATAAACAAGATCAAAGTGTAGTATCTGTTCCGGCAGATACTGCAAGCAAAGACCATATGTGGAGGCAGCCCCACATATAAGACCTTGGTCAATGTAGGGGAAACCCTTTATACCAATTGTCACTATCCAGCTCCCATACTCCCCGGGGAGTAGGTCCCCATTTCCCCTTCACTCCTCACATTAAAAATCGGCCTTGTGCCTTATTTTCTCGGTGGGGGAGCAAATAAATACCCTTTTCTTTGCCTTTTGGCAAAGATCAAAGTGTAGTATCTGTTCTTGCTACATGCTGTACTTATGTTTGTAACTTTGTGATATAAAGTGGAGGATCACTTTTCTGTATTAAATATTGTAAAATGATCACCCGTTTTACAACCAGTCAGTCTCAAAGCCATTCAAGGCATTCTCCAAATCATTCAAGTTGTTTTTGAAGGATTCCAGTTATTTTTAAGCATTCAATTCATTCTTAAGGTCATTCAATTCATCCTTAAGTTCATGAAAGTCATTTTAAGTTATTTACTTTTTATTTATTTAAGTCATTTCAGCCCATTTTTCGGTCATTTTAGTTTATCTTTAAGAATTTCATATCAATCCTACATTCACGCATTCATTCATTACTCGAGAGCACGCGACAATGGCTATCGGTCTTGTTTTTCTTAAGTCACTGCTTTTGAAGGCCCAAATGCTATTCGAGGATAATAACTAATGTGTGTCAAGTAGACGATGAGACAATACAGTCTTTCCCTCTTGCATCTACGTATCAGAATTTTACAAAAAACGTTAAATTTCAAAATCTTACAGATATTATTTCACCTTAGGTTTATAATCCACTTTGTCTGGGTGAATCTGTCTCAAATGCATTTTATTTCATTGCTTTTTCCTTTTTGTACTAATTCCTCTTCTGCCATTTTTATCAACTCCATTTCATTTTATTTCGGTTATCTCTTCCAACCCTTTCGTCCCTATCTATCCTTGATTTTAGTTAAACAGAATGTATAGAAGGCGGTACAATTCAGAGGTAACGGAAAGACACAAGCTAAAGCAGGTGAGAAAGTTTTGTTAATACAACTTACAAATACATGATTTTGTTTCATTTTTTAGAGTTTAAAACAAAATAAACGAACAAAGGATTTGAAAGATGTTCTCCATTGTTTACAGTTTTTCAATATTTAAGCATTTTACATTGTCCAAACAATTTTCGCGTACAATCGATAATGGACGATTGTTGATCTAAAATGAAACCATTTTGTGTTGAAGTTAAAAGCAGTAAACATAAACCAACAGTTTGTTGTTTTACTTTGTCGAATATTCACAAAGTTATTAGATTGTATTAAATGCACTCATGTTCCATGGAGTATTTCAACATTTTCCTTTTCCTCTCTTTCACTTAAATATTAAATATCCTTTTATGAAAAGAAGGAAGTAAAATATTGTGAAAATTAATCAAACAGCGAATCAGGTTGAATCAGATTGAAGAAATGTTTATCATTTGGCGCCATTTCTTTCCCAAATCACAGGATTCATGTCTGAAAAATCTTCAATGGAATTAAGAAAATTAAGTGACGGTTGGAAAGATCGTTAAAATGGTACTTGTCCACAGAATAATACGGTTTTTGTGAATGCTGCCTCGGCACTTTGTGGCAACTTACGTAAACCGCCGGAATATAATGAAATGCTCCAAGAAGAGAGACAGAGAAGCAGAGTAAATACACAAACCGGACTAGAGAGCGCAAGAGAATATGGAAGATATAAAACTAAACATAACATCAATGATAGTAGAAGCAATAGGAACATCCCGAAAGATTTTGAGAAAATCATGAGAGATTGGAATATGATGGTGACTGAGAAAATTCAACGGATGACGATAATAAAAAAAGGTTCAAATATTAAGGAAAATCACACAATGTGGAAACTAACGGATATGAGCTACGGCAGCAAGCCGGACATATAGAAACTGTTACAGATGTAAAACATGAAGTAATCTTACACGGAATCAGGAAAACTGCAAGTGTGTAATTGTAAATTGACCTCTTCCTCCACCAAAATGCAGTGGTTGCTTATACTACGCCAAAATAACCGAGAAAAGGTTAAGAAGCATGGAAGGACCAAGGAGCGAAAGCACTAACCAGACCTCCACTGGATGTGAGAAGAGGACTGGGTCTTTGGGTAGGCTTATTGCCACCCAAATTTCAGTGAAGACCAATGGTCACTTCCAACGAGAAATCAGTGGTAAAGAACTGTTGCAATAACACAAACTAATTTGTAAAGTTTATCAAAAAAGGTGGTGAGTACTGGAAATCTGGAGAGACCTGTTGTCACTCAAACAACAAGGAAGACCACAGATTTTTCTCGAAGAGAATATTTTGTTAATGTCCTGAGTGAATATAGCTAATGAATAAATGCTGCTGCTGCTGCTACTACTACTACTACTACTACTACTACTTATAATAATAATAATTATTATTATTGTTATTATTATTATTTCTTACTTCGTTTCTATCTTCGTCACCTAATCATTTTCTTATTTGCTTCTTCATATTATCACCCTTTTTAAAAAATAAAATGCTAAGTTTTCGTTTTGTACATCTTCGCCTCCTTCATTTTCTATTTCGATTATTCATTATATATTTTTTCTCTCCTTTTCTATTTCGAGAATAACTGCATCTGTAACGAGATTCTTTCTGCTGATTTCCTCTTTTATTCAAAAACCGAACTCAGCATGCCTTTGAGGTTTCCAGTAACTATCGGTTCATCCAACTTTTCATTCTCTCCCGCCGTTTCCTTTTGAGTTGAGAATTGAATACTCCCAACCAACCCACTTACCACCTACCCACATTTCCACCCGGCACACTCCATCAATTTTCCATACGAACGAATATCGATCTCAGCAGACCGTTCCAACCGACGCACCCTGGGATTATTTCTAAGTCACCGCGCACCAATTATGGTTTCCGGTTTTAACCATTCCAACCCGCCATATTACGTATTCAACGTTCTAAACGGATGCAGCCCGTACCCAATTCTGTCAATTAAAATAAAAAAAAACTGAAATAGTGAATTTAATTGGGATCTACAATATTATTAATGGGATTTCTAAATATAGAACCCACTTTCATTTTATTCGCTTGTTGGAAATGTATTGGCAAGAACGATTACAAAAAATAAATAAATAAATCTCAACAAACAATTTTTCAAAAATAAAAGAAATGTACTTTTTTAATAAGAAATTGTTAGCATTAAATACTGAAAAATAAAAACAACTTTTTTTAATAATCTATCTACAAATTGCAAATCTCCCTAAATCACAGTCTATACTCCACCTTTGTAGTGTGTGACATCAATAGAAAACCGCGTTCAATCGGCGGCCACTTTAATATTTTGGTTCATGAATGATTGGTGGCGGGTCGTCCGACAGGATCACAGTTTCTGACTACCTTTTGCACACTATCTCTCATCACCTTTGGGTAGACCTTCCGCACTAGATATAGAGTTCTTTCTAACCTACGTGGTGTAGTTCATGCAATTTCTTTGGTCTTCCTGCAGAACAGTGCGTTACTCAAACCACTGAATGATTCAACACATCATTTAAGCACATGTTCCCATACGGAAGTTCCAAAGCAAACCTCACTCTCCCTAATGGTTTACTTCTACTTGCACAGCTGCCATTGCTCAAAGGCAACATGCATACCGCAGATATATCTGTCATAAGTCCAGTATAAACAGACAAACGTTTATATAATCTAGAAGTCATTATACGAAAGAAGTAGCAACAGCTAAGACAGAATATAGCAAAACCACTAGTAAACGCACTGAAATGCAGAAATGATTAACTCGTGATTTCTGGAAATTCTACAACAGTTTAGTAAATAATAAGCAATAAACAGTTCCCTCATTATCGAACTATGATAAGGTTATTTGCATAGCAACTGAGAAAGCTAACATTCTTGCCCGCCAGTTTGCCTCAAATTCTAATTTGGACCCAGCAAACAACTTCCTCCTTGATTTTCCTTTGCGGACAGAAACAACACAAGATGATCTAAAAATCACCCCTTCTTAAGTACATGATATCATTAACAAAAACTAGACACCTCAAAAGTACATGGACCTGATCTCATGATCTCATCCCGGCTTTTGTCCCAGTTCTCTTCAACATATGTCTTAACAAATCATTCTTTCCTGAGTGCTGGAAAACTGCTTCTGTGATACCAGTTAACAAACATTTCGATGAAAGAACTGACCCATTAAATTATCGCTCCATTATACTCCTCCATCTTTTCGCCATATGTGTCCTTTTTTACATGGGGATCACCACTTATCAAGGACCGTAAGCCACTCGGGGATAAGGGTTATTTTGTGCACAATAATCGTGTATAATTAATCAAGCTTTGGTCCACAACCTTACAGTTGCTAAACTTCTGACCGGCCATCAATATGGATTTAAGCAAGTCCGTTCTACTGCAGATATCTTTACTGTAATCTCTGAACATATATACCATGCACTGGATAAGGCAGGAAGTGTAGGGCAGTAGCCCTAGATATATCTAAGGCTTTTGACAGGGTATGCCACGATGGTCTTCTCATGAAAATCAGATAATATGGCATTACTAGACAGACACTTAACATAACTACACCCTTTTATTGAGATTGTCGGACTGACTTCCTCATCTTTGTTGTTATAGTCACAACGTTTCGGCTGTTTTTGTATCGAACTGGGGAACCGTTTCTTAGGAGTCTCGAACCCAACCCTTTATTACGGGAGTACCGTGTTCGGACTCCGTCTGGGACATAGTTGCTGGTTCTCTGTTTTGAATGTTACTTTTCACTGCCTTCGTTCAGGATTGAACTCAAACTGTAAACTTTGATACACCGCCTAGGACCACTCGGCCATATGTCACTAGGACAGGTCTTAGTTGGTTTTTGTTAATGTTAAACCTATGTTGTTATTCAAGGTTTTCTCTCTCTATTAGTAGTGTCCAAATTTCATTCAACTCTACGCTTGGTTTGCTCAGTAGGTTGTTATGTCCGAGCATGTGAGATGTTTCTTTAAGTTTTCTCACTTTCCAGTGGGTCTCTCTGTTTATTATTTTTACTTCATCCCATAGGGGGCGATGGTCCCCCTTCTCAATCCAGACATGGTTGGCTATACCCGATTTTTCCGTCTCCCCTTTAGTTACCACTTTTCGGTGTTCTTCCACCCTTACTTTGAGGGGGCGGCATGTTTCACCCTTGTAAACCTTTCTGCAACTTCAGGGGATGGAGTATATGTAGTTCTTGGTCATGTTCTCCTCCATGCGGGGCTTCACTCGTACCAGGTGTCGTCTGAGTGTTGACTCTCTCTTGAATACTGTCCTGATGTTGTAGGGGGCATATATTCTCTGAATCTTTTCGGAGATGCCTCGTATGTATGGTAGGCAGACCGTTGGTGGTTTTTGGGTTTAGTTCTCATCTCTTATACTATTAACACGTCTAGTGGATAGTATGCTATCGGGGTAGTTGTTACGACGTAGGGTATTCTTCAACCTCACCATTTCTTGGTGGTATGTAATGGTGTCGCTACTTATTGTCTCTGCTCAATGTTGTAAGCAGCGTGCGATTCCATGTTTGATACTGTATGGGTGATGGGAGTTGAAGTTAAGGTATTGTCCGGTGAAGGTAGGCTTGCGATATACGGATGTCTTAAACCCATGCTCTGTGCGTGACATAAGTATATCAAGGAAGGCCAGTTGGTTAACTTTTTCTTTCTCCATTGTGAACTGTATCGATGGTCTTATTGAGGTCACATGGTCTAGGAGAGCCTGGATGTCTTCCTGATGGGACCAGAGTATGAAGGTGTCATCAACGTATCTTAGCCACATGGTTGGCATTAAGGGAGCTGAACCTAAGGCCATGTCTTCGAAGTATTCCATGTATATGTTCGCCATCACTGGTGATAATGAGGAGCCCATAGCTAGCCCCTGCTCTTGCCGATATAGGTCAGTACCCATTCTGAAGTAGGTTGTTTCTATGCAGAATGTCAGCATTTCCATAAAGTTTGTCAATGGTACACATGTGCGCTCTTCTATGGAGAGGTCCGCAGCTAGTTTGTCTTTAATTACTGCTAGTGCCTCACTAGTTAGGACTTTAGTGAACACGCTAACCACATCTAGGCTTACCATTTGGTTTGTACTGATGGGTGCTCCCTTGATCAGTTCCGTGAAGAGGGTAGAATTCTGTACATGTATTGCTTACTTGCGTGCTAATGGGTTTATTATATCCACAAGGTACCTGCTCAGTGGGTGGCATGCTGAGCCTTGGCAGCTCACTATGGGTCTGAGTGGAATACCGTCTTTGTGTATCTTGGGGAGACCGTACATATTTATTTACTTAGTTACTATCATAACAAAAGACTATACACATCTGAACGAGATGGCAGTAGTAATATCCAAGAAAACGTTGAACGGACAGGCAGACGGACAGTTGGACAAACCAGGAGAATATATATAGTCATCCACATATAGTAATGTTTCGCAGCTCATCAGTGCGGCTAGACAGGCAACTGCCTTAAGCCAAGATCGAAACCCGACAACCAAATGACAGTCAAGGCTTCTCACCATTACGCTATACGGCTGATGAAGTGTGGGTAATGAAATAACGATATATATATATATATATATATATATATATATATATATATATATATTATTCTTAAAATGTAATTATCCACTGACACGTGTTTCGTCGTCTACGACTCATCATAGTGGCTGAATATAGCGAGATTCGAACTCGGGACCCCACGGTAATGAGCCCAAGCCCCTTACCTCTGACCCATCTCGGCAACTGTCTGGATATATAAAGATTTACTTAAATGTTGTTTGTTTTGGTTTTAGCGTATATATATATATATATATATATATATATATATATATATATATATATATATATATATATATATATATATATATATATATATATATATATATATATATATATATATATATAAAACCAACACAAAGTCAAGTATCTGCAGAATGTCTTCTTGGTTCCTCCTCTTCTCTTTTCTCTCTCCCAACAATCGAACACAGCATATAATAACAAAACTCTAAAGCACGTCTGACAGCACTGACTTCTGCCAACAGTCTGCCCCTCCTCTTAACAACACAGGCTTTTTATATCGCAAAATCGTTCACCTCTATTTGCATATTCTTCTAACTCACGTGATCACTACTCTATAAATAAGAGTCTTGACCGTTTCTTTTCTTTCTTTTTATTTATTTTTGGTGACCGACCCGCACGTGGTCTATCCAGGTAAGTCACGCATTTCTCCACACTCTCACCTGATCTCATGATCACAAACAGGACATGCGGGCAATCGTCGTTGGCGGGTACTCCTTCGAAGAATTGGGGGCAGCACTTCCTCATTGCTGTTTTCTTCATTACCACCATCATTACTACCAGTCTGTTCCATTATCCCGTCTCGTGATTCCATAGGCGGTGTCTCACAATCAGGGCAGGGGGGCAGTATCCGTCTTTGTCGGGTACTTCTCCGAAGAATCGGAGGCGTCATCTCCTCGGTATGCTCCATCATCCCTTCTCGCGGGGTTTCGCAATCACGGGGGGTGGGCAGTATTCGTCTCTGTCGAGTATTTCGATGAGGCATTACTTCCTTGTGTCCATCGCTCTCCTCACTATTGTCATCAGTATGTCCCATCATTCCCTCATCTGGTTCTGTTGGTGGTGTTTCTATGCTCACCTGAAGGGGCAGTAAGTGATCAGGATCATCTCTGAACGGTGTGTGATCCTCCTCATCGTCCTCAGAATCAGAAGAGGTATAACAAGGGCGGATATCTTTTACGTGACGTGGTATGCCACCAATCAACATGGTCTGAGGACTTATGATTTCGTATATTTTTCCCCGGAAAAATTTCGTAGTGCACCCAGCATTTGGGGGTTTTATCCAAACAAGGTCTTCCACCTGATATGGTGTATTGACAACACTCACCACTGATGGTATGGCATCAACTCCTTTAACACGCTGTTCATATTGGTAAATCCCATTGGCTGGTGCAGTTGCTGGTGTTGCATTGTCCTTGGGTGTTATATTATACCAGTACACAACTTCTGGAATAGAGCACTGCGTCCTGGCTGCAATTCTTTTGATGGTGCGGTGACACCGTTCTGCTATACCATTACCCTCGGGATAATATGCACACCGATAATGCATTTTAATCCCCCATTCGTGCACGAATTTCTGAAATTCTTGACATCGAAATGTGGTGGCATTATCAGTCAGAATTTCAATCGGGGCATCACGTTCAAAAAAGACGGCTCTCAACTGTTGTATAATGCTGGCTGCATCCTGTCGTGTCAACAGGCGCCATATTGTGAAACGTGTCGGGCCACAATCCGTCATGGTCAAAAAATGTTTGTCCCCATAATGTGTTATGTCCATCCCTACTCGCTGCCAGTTGCCCTCCACCTCGAGCTTCCCTTTTTGCCATTGGGATGGTGCCGGATAAATTCTCTGACACTCTTCACACGAACGTATGGCTGCTTTCACTGATGCTTTTGTAGTTGCAGGGCATACTCTTCGGACAAAATATGCAGTCCTCTGAATTCCAGGATGTCCAATCTGCTGGTGTATCATACGGATCTGGTCAGGTGTTAATTGATCCGTTACAGTCGCGCATGTTTGTTGTTGAAGATCGTATCCCTGCCTCATTGCATCGATCCACCTCTTTGGTACTCGAGTCAAGCTATCAGCCACATTCTGCATCGACAAGACTAACGTAATGTCTACCTGCAAGCTGTATTCGTCAACTAGACGCTTAATTATTGCTAGTCTCCTTCGTACTAGCATTTCACTTGCAGCTCTAGTCTTAACTCGAGCCTTTCCAGTCAAGGTGTCGGTTAACCAATGGTAAACACACAATGAGTCAGTGTGGAGATGCACAACATTAGTCTGCCATTGCAATGCGAGATTAAGACCTTTTAACGTGGCATCAAGTTCTGCCAAATTTATATGTTGGGCATCATTTTTCGGACGAAGCCAGCATGCATCTTCCACAACAACACCTAGTTGCTCCAACACGACACCTGTAGCCAACGAACTTGCGTCAACCCATGCATTTAGTTCGTTTCCAGACACTTGCCACTCACCCTGGGCAGGGTCATTCCTATGCACTCTGGACAACATTTCAGCCATCATTTGTTGGAGAGAATCATCATCCGCAACATCGTCCCATCCTTTTGTTACTGTAGTCACTCGTCTTTTCACCACTCCTGTTGCCGATCGGAGCCATCCACAGACAGGTAGATGTCCTACCAATTTATCACAGATAGAAAACACAGTACGTCTTGTTAATACATTGGGTAACTTTGGAAGTGGGCTCCCTCGTTTCCATCGCAACGTATTGCCCTCCTCCCAGACCTCGAGGCCTAGCACGGGCACTCCATCCTTTAGGCGCTTAGGGTCTTTGCTTATTAACCCAAACGCTTTCAGTTTTATTCGAACTGCATCCGCAGACATTATGTCCTCATTAACATAGATGTCATCTATGTAGGCTGAAGCAGCTTTTGCTGTGGTCTCATCCTGCATCAAAACAGTTTTAATAATGGTTGTCATAATCAAGGGTGCTACGTTTAGGCCAACACCCAAACGTGTCAAACAATATAGTTTTCCCTTGAGTAGTACTGTCTGAAACGGCCATAATGACTCATGGACACGTATCTGCAGGTAGGCCCTCTTTAGATCCAGAAGTGCTACATTGCTCCCTTTTTGACGCCACTCTCTCAGTTTAGCAGCGCACACATCTGCGTTTCCGGTAAACGCATCAACATGCCGATTCAACTCTCGGTAATCCATTACGGGACGAATTTTTTCTTTGGTAGGTTGTTCAACAGCCATGAGCGGAATTAATCCCTTGGGTGGTCCCAGACGTTCCTGTGGGTATGGTATTAACCAACCGTTGTCAATCCACATCTGAAGTTCTTCTTCATATGCGGCCCTATTCTTGGTAGAAACTGCATACTCTGGAATCGTGTTGCACAGCCGATCTGGTTCCTGGCCCATGGCCCATTTCCACTTTGCAGTCCACACCCTTTCGTTGTCATCAAATGTAGCACAGAAGTCCTTTTCTTCAATCGACATGGCTGCACAGACATCTTTCCTTTCTCCAAGCCTGATACCTCTAGCTGCTGTGATTGTAACGCCTCCTAGTGCTTGTATTGCATCAATTCCAAGCAACATGTCGTAGCCAAGGGGTTTCTCCTGCATCACCAGAACGTCAACTTTAGCTGTGTCACCCTTCTCAGTGCAGATTGTGACTGTCCCTTCACCACAACATACCCGTGATAAGCCATTGATGGTCATAACGCCGACTGGGTTCCTCCGCCACACCGGACAGCAATGGGCACTAACTATAGACCGGGAACACCCCGTGTCTATAAGTGCTGAACACTGCACATCATCAAGTTTAACGCTAATGACAGGCAATCCTGTGTTTATTGGTTGGCAGGGGGCAAGGGTAGCGATAGTACCTTGCCCCCAACTTCGTTTCCTGAACAGTTGCGAGATATGTGCCCAAACTTATTGCAGCGATAGCATTGCACTGGTCTCTTTGATTGTGGATATACACCTCTCCTATCACTCCGGCACTCTTTAGCAAAATGATTGGCCTCCCCACATTTATAGCACACTGGGGTGGCATGCTTATTACTATCTGGAAGAGAGTCCACATTGCCTCCATGTCGAAAACGAGCTGCTGCTGCAATTGGTCCCTGTTCCTTACAGATGTTTCGAGCTCGGGCCAATAACTCATCAGTTGACAATTCATCGATTCTTGATGATGCCCGCAACAGTTTACTGACCTCCTCGGGTAGGCCTACCAAAAAAGCACAGCTTAATATTTTATCGTTGACCCCACCAAACGGTACAGATAATTTTCGCAGGTCGGCTAGGTACACGTCGACTGTTTCCTTGGGTTGAAGTGTCCGGCTCGTGAACTGTTGCTACGCAACAAATGGATCTGTACCAAACGCTGTATACAGGCTCTGCTTGATTTCATCCCAGTCTGGTTCATCCCCGAGTTGTTGGTTGACTGCATAGGCCCCTCCGGTTAGCCTCAAAGGGATAACTGTGGCTGGTTCTTTAATTTTGCACAGTTTACAAATTTTCTCTGCCTTTTCAATCCATTCAACGACAGCCGGTCCAGTGGTAGATCCGTCGAACTCGGGTATTAAGCGAATGTCGAATCTGTCCATTGTTAGTAACCGCACACCAAGCGCCGAAATAGCTTAAAACCAACACAAAGTCAAGTATCTGCAGAATGTCTTCTTGGTTCCTCCTCTTCTCTTTTCTCTCTTCCAACAATCGAACACAGCATATAATAACAAAACTCTAAAGCACGTCTGACAGCACTGACTTCTGCCAACAGTCTGCCCCTCCTCTTAACAACACAGGCTTTTTATATCGCAAAATCGTTCACCTCTATTTGCATATTCTTCTAACTCACGTGATCACTACTCTATAAATAAGAGTCTTGACCGTTTCTTTTCTTTCTTTTTATTTATTTTTGGTGACCGACCCGCACGTGGTCTATCCAGGTAAGTCACGCATTTCTCCACAATATATATATATATATATATATATATATATATATATATATATGTGTGTGTGTGTGTGTGTGTGTGTGTGTGTGTGTGTGTGTGTGTGTGTGTTTGTTTTGGTTTTAGCGATATGTTTTGTATGAATTCAATTATTTACGAAAGCGCAAAGGGGCTTAGGCTCATTACCGTGGGTTCCCGATTTCGAATCTCGCTATATTCAGCGATTCTGATGAGTCGTAGACGACGAAACAAGTGTCAGTGGATAATTGCATTTTAAAAATAATATATATATATATACCGCTACCCATGTGGGGGTACCAAATTAGTTAAAGGGAAAATTATTCCCAGCTCGCATTTAGGTAAAAATGCGCTTTCGTAAATAATTGAATTCATTCAAAACATATCGCTAAAACCAAAACAAAAACACACACACACCCACACACACACACACATATATATATATATATATATATATATATATATATATATATATATACGCGTGTGTGTGTGTAAGGCAGTACAGTGGGAATTATGCAGACACCTGAATCTTGAACACACTGCCATATGGCACAAATCGGCAGCAATACCCGAAATTGAATGCCACAGAATCATATGAAACATGGATATACAAACGGATAACCCCATCAAGGCAGCCAAACAAGAAGATTGAAATACAAAGAAATAGCCAGATAGCTTAACGGAATCTGGAAGATGAAGAAAGTCAATAAAACACCAGTAATGGTAGGACCGCTAGAACCAATACCGAAATACTTTGAAAACAGAATAGGCGGGATTGGAATCAGATAGATGACTGAGACGATACAACGTATACCAATAATGAAAACGGAAAACTCTTGAATGCGCTTGACTCACAGACGGTAGCTGGACGTATAGAAATCATGGAATCATGAAAACGGAAACTGCAGAAACGCAAGCTACCCTTCCGCCCTTTTTTAGTGAGAATTAAGGAGGATAGAAAGACCGAGAGGAGAAAGTACTAGCCCAACATTGGCTGGATAAGTGAAAAAGGACGGGAACCTTGGGGAGGCTTAATGTCACCCAAATTCCAGTGAATACCAATGGTCGATACTAACCAGAAATAAATGGTAAGTAGCTGTTGTGATAACGAAAATTATCTGCAAAGATTATCGAAAGAGGAGGATATTACAGGAAATTTGGGGAGACTCGTTGCCACTCAGTCTCTATAGAAGATGACTAGTTGTTCTCTAAGAGAAATCTATGATGGCGGCTAGTTTTACTACTCCTAATTAGTAAATAATAATAATAATGATAATAATAATAATAATAATAAAAAAATAATAATAATAGTAGTAATAATAATAGTACTACTAATAATAGTAATAATATAATATTGATAAAAATAATAATAGTTATAATGACAATAATATTAATAAAAATAATAAAATATTAATAATAATAATAATAGTACTACTACTACTACTACTACTAATAAAACTAATAACAATAATAATAAAAAATAATAATAATAAATAATAATACAAATTATAATAACAATAATAATAATAATAAAATAATAATAACAATAATGATAATATAATAACAATAAAACAATGATAATGTTAAGTTTGCAGGTTGAAACAAGTAACGTGTAAAACAATACAAATGACGACTCAACAAACAAAGTTAGATCAAATAAGAAGTGTATTAGGAAAAGGTATATTTACAGGATATTTACATAATAGTGTCAAATAAGAGAGTCTTTGCTGGAGAAACATATCTGCTCTCGGCGGCCTTCAGTGGTCTCTGGTGAACACACACTCAGACTAACTGAGTCTTCCTATTTATGTATAATTACTATCCACATATGCAAATGAATGTGTGCCACCACAACACCCTCCTCCCAAGATTTGAAGTTACCACCTGACGAAGGCCAGTAAAATTGATTAATATCTCGTACTTTGTTTACTCTTCATTTTCTGCCACCTCATCCTCATCTTCCGCTACATTCTTTGCGGTTTCCTCGTCAATCTGCAAATCTCCTTCACTGGTCGTATCATCCCACATCACTTCTGCGTTCACCTCTCATTTATAGTCTCTAATTCCAGCTCTGATAACTGGGCTTTTTCACTTTTAGTTCCAATCGTTATTCTCAAAACTATGGTTTTTCATTTCATTCATAAGAAGTTTAGTGAATTTTAGGTTACAAAACCATCAGTGTTTTATTTTTGCGAAACACCGTCTCTAGTGGTTTGAAATCAGAGTTTTCCTTCTCCTAGACAGTTAGTCTTACCAGACTGTCGAGCACCACTTACCCAGATCTACTTGTTTTAAGGCACCAATTTTCGCCTACTGCATTCCCTCTCCTCAGTAACACAAGTTTGACAGACTTAAAATTAAGCCACACAAGAAGAGGAAAACTATGATTAGCTTTACAGAGGCTGAAGATTTGAGAATACTTTATAGGACAGTGGGATTTCCCCACTACGAATCCTGTAATAAAGAACGTTTGGAGTAGTAGTAGTAGTAGTAGTAGTAGTAATAATAATAATAATAATAATATTAGTAATAGTATTTTATCATTCTAATTATGATTTTTATATCATCATCATCAACTTGGTAAAATAGGTAACATTTTAGCGCGTAGATTTAGAATGAGTGCTTTATGACAATATAATTGAGCGTTAAACTAATTATTTAATTAATAGGATGTACGTCTATCATTTTCTATTTTATAATGTACTTAACCTAATTGTTAGCGTAATATATTTTAAATTATATAAAACGAATGTCCTCATGCTGAAAATCGAATTCTATCGATGATGTCTGATTCGATTTTGAAATAAATCGCTTTGTAATGATTTAATCTAAATTTCTGGGCAAAAGCGACATCAGATTATAATCAATTAGTTTATTGCATTCGAGGTGATTTTTTTAAATTGGTAAAGAAGGTGACATCGTTCGTACAAGGTATGCAGATTGTCATTGTGCTTGTTGCTTTTCTTTTTCTTCTTCTTTTGATTCTTCTTCTTCGTCCTCATTGTATTATTATTATTTTTTATACTTGTATTATTATTATTATTATTATTGGCGCTTTCACACAGGTCTTCAGAGATCTCTCCCTGGAAACAGTCTGTGGTGTTCCATGGAGGCTGAGTGAAAACAAGTCTCCCCAGGTGTCCAATACTCTCCACCTCTTTCGATAGCGTTTGCAAATAAATTTGCATTATCGCAACTGCTGCTTGCCATTGATTTCTCGTTGGCAGCAGCTATTGGTCTTCGTTGGAATTTGAGTGGCAATAAGCAGGCGAGGGCAGTGATGTAGCAATGGGAGGATGAGGGTAAGGTTGGGTTAGAGAACTTATAGATGTGTGTCTTCATTGTTCTTGGTTCACTGTAGTGTTTCATGTTTTGCCTTTGCAGCAGTTTTTCTGGCCAGTGCTTGTTGCTCATGTGTGTTAGTTTTCACATTCAACGGGTTTTCTTAATATTTCAGCTGTTTTCATAATTGTTGGTCGTTGTATTTTACCAGTCATTCCTTTGATTTCATTTTCTCCTATTCTCTTATAAAGAATTAGACAGATTGGAACAGACAGGAATACTATCAAAAATAAAACATAGCGACTGGGCAGCCCCCACCGTATATGTAAAGAAAAAGAATGATGAAATCAGAATGTGCGCAGACTTTTCGACAGGTCTAAACTCCATATTACAAGATTACCATTACCCTCTACCAAGCCCAGAGGAAATATTCACAAAGTTGAATGGTGGTAATATCTTCTCCAAGATAGACTTGAGCGACGCGTATTTACAAATACCGGTCGAGGAGAATTGCTCAAAAATATTATGCATAAACACGCATAAGTGCATCAAAGTAGCGCCTACCGTTTTTCAACAAGCGATGGACACCATGCTACGTGGTATCGAGTGCGCATGTACATACCTGGACGACATTGTTATCAGGAGCAAATCCCTAGTGAACATAAGGAGCATTTAAAACAAGTATTCACTCGAATACAAGAATTCGGGTTTAAAGTAAAAGAAAATAAATGCGATTTTTGTATGAGCGAAATTAAGTATCTTGGACATATAATAAATAAACATGGGCGACGTCCAGACCCAGAAACCTCTGCGGCAATAAAAAACATGCCAGCACCTAATAACGTAACAACCTTGCAGAATTTCTTAGGACTCGCAAATTATTACCAATCTTTTATTGAAGAGATGCATAATTTGCGAGCTCCCTTAAATGAGCTGCTAAAAAAGGACACACCTTGGAACTGGACGCAAGAATGTCAAACCGCTTTTGACAAAATACAGAGGGCACTAACATCTGAATTATTTCTAACTCACTATGACACAAAATTAAATATAGTCGTCGCTAGTGACGCTAGTTCCTACGGCATAGGAGCATGCATTCAACATATCATGCCTAATGGATCTAGAAAGCCGATAGTTTACTCTTCGAGAACGCTACTTCCAGCAGAGAAGGCGTATTCACAGATTGAAAAAGAAGCGTTGAGTATAATCTTTGCAGTGACTAAATTCCACCGATATTTATATGGTAGACAATTCATACTTGAAACCGACCATAAACCATTAGTCACAATCTACGGATCAAAAAAAAAGGATTGCCTATTTACACCGCAAATAGATTGCTTCGCTGGGGTACGATCCTACTGAATTACGATTTCCAGCTACAACATCTAGCATCGAAAAAGATTTGACATGCGGATGGACTTTCAAGACTGATACCACAGAAACATAATTTGGAAGAATCAGTGATTGCAGCAATTCGAACAAACGTCGAAGTGAAAGATATGGTAGCAAACATCATTAAAGAACTACCGGTAACATTGTCGGACATTAAAAGAGAAGCCGATAAAGATGAATATATAAATGATATAAAAGAAAAAATTATAAATGACAAAAAGGTTCAGGAAATTTTTTCCATATGTAATGATGTGTTATTATACAGCAAGAGAGTAGTAATACCTAAAACGTTGCAGAAGAGGATTTTGAGAGACTTCCACACAGGACATCCGGGGATAAATCGGATGAAGTCTCTAATGAGAAGCTACGTATACTGGCGTAACATGGACGTCGACATAGCTACAACAATAAATAGATGTGAAGGATGCCAGTTATCGGCAAAAGCCCCACCTATAGTACACAAACCTTGGCCGAAAGCCGACCACCCATGGTCGAGAATCCACATGGACTTCGCTGGTCCAGTAGGAGAAAATTACTACTTAATCGTAGTAGATAGTTATACAAAATGGGCTGAGGTAATGCGTTGCAGGAATCCAACAACGAACAACTTAAGTTATTTGCACGATTTTGTGTACCAGACACACTGGTCACTGACAATGGAACTCAATTCACATCCACAGACTTTAAGGAATTTTGTGACACGTTCCAAGTAAAGCATATCATTACTCCGCCGTATCATCCAAGCTCGAACTGCGTTGCGGAGAGGTTCGTGGACACGTTAAAACGAGCGTTCAAAAAACCCATTGGGATACCAACGGAAAAAGCTTTGCAACAATTTTTGCAAATATATAGGATAACACCGCCCCCTAATACCCCGTCAAACATATCACCAGCTGATTTAATGTTTGCCAGAAAGGTGAAATCAGCGTTTGATAAACTATTGCCAAGACAGGCAATTGTCCGAAACACTACACACATGATAAGAAAGAAATATAACTCGGGAGATCCAGTATATTTCAAGTGCTACAGGAATAACACTTCTTACTGGGAATGTAGAGTAGTGGATAAACGCATTGGTGATTGTACATACATGATTAAAGGTCCACAAAATATGCATAAAAGGCACCTGAACTAAAAAAAAACGCCACATTCAAGATGGTGATTATTCAACAGCAGTCGAAGAGAAGGAAAAAATGGACATCATATACGAATCCTTTAATTTGGAACCGCCTCAATATACACCTGAACCCCGAAGATCAGGTAGAAAAAGAAAGTTTAATGAACCATTAATGTTTAATCCCAAGATAAAAAGATATTGAAATCTGTGCGAAAGGAACCTCGTGATATAGTAAAAGTGAGCAAGGAAAACTGGAGTAAACAATGCAAGACAATTCCAAATTGGAAAACTCATGCCAGATGTTGTACAGAAGTATTAGTGTGGTTAAAAGTCAAGAACCTTACCTCATGCATCGTGTGGCTCGTGTTAGGAAAGAAAAAAAAGAGAAAATAAAAATGGCCGCCCCCTGGTATTTATGGGATAATGATCACGTGATGTGACGAGAGGGGGGAGGGGGTATGCAAATGATATGTGGTTGAGTCTCTCTATAAAAAAGCCATCTTCTTTATTTTGGGCGTCAGTGTGGAAAGTGCAGAGAGAAGAGAACAGTTGGATTTGAGTTTGAGACTTTTGATCTGAGGTTGAGTTTAAATTTAAGGTCAAGCTATTTCGGCACAGTGACAAAAATGGATGACCGAGTAAGATTGAGCAGCGATATCCCAAGGCCATTTACTGGAGAAGGTGACGTGGTTGCGTGGCTTAACCCGCTGAATTTGGTGGCAAGGCTGCAGAAGATCGAGGATGTAGCCACGTTAATACCAATGTATTTGAAAGGAAGTGTTCTAGCGATCTATCTAGAAATGCGAGAGACGGATCAGGCCATTGCGGCTAAGAGTGATCATGCTGGAGAGACTGGTTGCAGGAATTGATGTGGTGCTGGGCCTGGACGCAATAGACCGACTGGGAGGAGCTACTATTGCTAAAGGCCAGGTGAAGTTTGGCAATCAGAATGCACCGGGAATAACAGGAAGTGTAACCAGGGGTTATACCAACCAACCGTCGAAACCCCGACCATGTCTGATTGAGGATGATGACTTTCGAGCCTGCTTCGATGGCGAAAAATGGATGGTAGAATGACGATGGACCGCGGAGCCACCTGTATTGACGAATCGGGTCAGCTGCAACAAAAGCACACTGAAAGGAGCTGCGGAGCCGCAGTTTGTAAAAGAAGTTGAAAGATGGATAGATGAAGGAATATTAATGCCGTGGTAAGGGAAAGTTTAAGGAAGGTTTAATTTTGCCACTCATTGCTGTGGTCCAACCTATTAAGAAGAAAGTTAGGCCAGTGTTGGATTTCTGTGAGCTGAACAAGTTTGTCGCTTGTCACACAAAGGACGGAATCGACGTGTGTGAAGAAGTCGTAAGGAAATGGAGGAGGATGAAGCAGGCAACTAAAATTGTGGACCTGAAGTCAGCCTACCTCCAACTTCATGTGGATGAGAAATTGTGGAAATATCAATTGGTAGAGTACAAAGGTCAAGTTTATTGTCTGACCAGATTAGGATTTGGTCTGAACTCTGCACCAAAGATAATGACGGCAGTTCTTAAGACAGTGTTGGCCAAAGACGATGCAGTGAAGAGAGTCACCTGCTCTTATATCGACGATGTACTAGTGGATGAAACAGACGTGACTGCGGAAAGGGTGAGAGAGCATATCAAAGCATATGGACTAACGACAAAACCACCTGAGTCACTGATAAAATTTGGAATTTCGACTATAGAACAATAAGGCAGGAAAATTGATGTTTGGGCGAGGAAATGAGATCCCTGAAGCCAAGGTTGAGCTAGCCAAGAGAGAGCTTTTCTCCATATGTAGAAAGCTGGTTGGCTACCACCCAATAGCTGGATGGCTGCTAACTGCGTGTAGTTTTATTAAAAGGCAGACTGGGACAGACAGTTGGGAAGATGCAGTTGATCATAAAGTAACAAGAAGTCATTGCAGAAGTGAAAAAAATGGACCCTGTGAGAGGAGAATGCCATGTAAAGGAGGGCCATGAAGGGGTGATATTGACTGATGCTAGCAGTGTAGCATAAGGGGTATTATTGGAAATATGAGAAGTGGCTGTTGAAAATGCTGCTTGGGTACGCAAAAAGGATGATAGCGCCCATATCAATGTTGCGGAACTCGATGCTGTGATGAAAGGCATCAATTTGGCTCTAAAATGGGGGCTATAGATAGTGAACGTTAAAACAGACTCTGCAACAGTGGTGTCGTGGATTAAATCGGAGCTGTCTGGTGATAGGCGGATCAAAACAAAAGGAGCAGCGTAGATGCTTATCAAGCGTAAACTTGGAGCGTTGGGAGACTTGGTTCGAGAATTCGAACTACAGGTAACTATTACCTTAGTTCCGTCACAAAAAATAAAGCAGATGGGCTGACAAGAGTCAAGAATGCCTGGCTACACAAGGAAAGAGACGGGGCTCCCGCATGTTGTGCAGTAGAGAATTTAAAAGACCTGCATAACCTGCATCATTTTGGAAAGGAACGGACCCTTTACCTGGCAAGAAAATTAAACCCGCACGTCACAATGCAAGATGTCCAAAAGGTGGTGGAACAATGTAGGGAATGCCAATCAATCGACCCTGCACCGACTAGACATAAAAAAGGGGAAGTGCATGTTGAAGAGAATTGGTGGAGATTGGCCATTGACATCACACATTACCAACATGAACCGCATGTAACTATGATAGATTGTGGGCCTGGTAGAGTAGCGATATGGCGGAAAATCAAGAATGAAACAGCAGAAGAGGTAAAGAGAGTTGTCGAGGAGGTTTTTATGGAAAGGGGACCAGTAGAAGAGGTGTTGGTGGAGAATGGTACGTCTTTCCGCTCGGAAGTTTTTAGAGACTCATGTGCGAAGTGGAATGTGGGGCTATATTTTAGAGCTGCATACCGTCCATGTGGAAATGAAATTGTAGAAAGGCACCATCGCACTATAAAAGCTGTTGCATCAAGAAGCCAGATTTCGCCCCAAGAAGCGGTTTTTTGGTACAATATGACGCCAAAGGCTGGTCAAGACGAAAATTCAGTGCCGCACCGGTCTATTTCTTCTTATGAATGGCGACATCCATTGGCTGTAACACAGATAGAAGAGCAGGCCTGCGTGCACATCGCAGTTGGTGAAGAGGTGTGGGTGAAATCACCCAATTCTCGTTGCACAACTCGCTGGGCAAAAGGTACAGTGACTGAAGTACTCTCCAAAAACAAGGTAGCGATTGACGGAATGCCTCGTCACATTTTAGATATACGGAGAGTCTCCTTGCCATCAGAGGAAGGGGAGGTTGATGCTGATGTTGAAGTGTCTGAAGAAGAGCCTCTTCGACGATCGCACCGTGAACGAAGACGCCCAGCGTGGATGGCGGACTATGATACTAATTATTGATCTTAGAGATCAAGGGGGCGTGTATGGCATCACACATAGGAAAGAAAAAAAAGCGAAAATAAAAATGACCGCCCCCTGGTATTTATGGACTGATGATCACGTGATGTGACGAGAGGGGGAAGAGGGTATGTAAATGAGATGTGGTTGGGTCTCTCTATAAAAGAGCCGTCTTCTTTATTTTGGGCGTCAGTGTGGAAAGTGCAGAGAGAAGAGAACAGTTGGATTTGAGTTTGAGACTTTTGATCTGAGGTTGAGTTTAATTTTACGTCAATTAGTTTAAAGAAAATCACCTTGTATGAAAGGATTGCATCTTGAATTGATAGAATGTTGACAAGAAATATAATTCCTTAATTGAGCACGCGTTTAAGAACAGTAAGGATATTTCAAATAGCATTGCGGTTGTTAAATATCGACCCATCAACTGATGTGGAAACTACTGACAGATGAGATTTACAAATATCTGAAAAAGCAAGTGATCTTACCGGAGGAATAAAAGGATGTAGATAAGGTAGTCGTGGAATCAAGGATCAGTTGCTTATTGATAGGACATTACTTCGGGATTGTAAGAGAAGATCCACAAATCTATGCATGTTATAGGTAGATTATCTCAAAACATGATGTCGTTCAACATATCTTGACTAAAGAATTTATGGAAATATTTTGAATGTGCGAGATTTCCTGGAAAGAAGCATAAAACAATGGAACGATTAACACCAAATAGAGAATATCTAGGGAACTTCATGTGAAAACAGGGGTTTTTCATGAAAACACCTTGCTGCCATTGTTATCTATCATGAGTATGTTACTCTTATCGTTCAAATTAGTGGGGAAAGAAGGAGTACCGTGTACTCCATTTATTATTTATCGATGATTTAAAGTTGTATGTAAAAACAAATATCGCATAAATATGTTTGCAAAAACTAGTTAAATGTTCAGTAATGATATAGGTATGGAATTTGGCATGAAAAAGTGTGGTGCCTTTAAATTGAAATGGAAAAACATGTTGAAAGTTTAGGACTAAAACTATAGCATGGGTGTGAGACTAACCGTAGCCCTCGGCGCAAGAGGGTCCGTGTGTGCCTGGCGTGTCGGGTGGTGGCTGATCCTGTGGTCGGGGCAGCGGAAGAAAGAGTTTCAAGATGGCGCCTGTCTGCTTTTATTAGAGACGGAATCTCGCAGGATCGCGCGAGATCTCGCGGGGATGCAAATTAGCTAGACCATCTTGAGTAATAAAAATCGGTCCATTGGAGGTGCGAGTCAGTCGGGTTCTGACGTTCGTGGCGATCAGTACAGTGACCGTTGGGTTCCGTGTCTATTCGTGCAGTCAGCTGAGCTTTGTTAGTTGCCTTCGCGCCGTGGCTGTGATTGTTTGTTGGTTTGCTGTGTGTTGCCGTGGTTCTTCAGTGAAACGCTTCGTCGCCCACGACGAGTCTCACCGTCTCCTACACAAGATACTCTTACAATGGGAAAATGATAAAAGCAGTTGGAGGAGGATACACCTACTTTGGGATTGTGGAATTAGATAAAATGAAAATGAAAGAAATACTAGAAGCAGCTACTCTGGTGTTTTTGAAATGTCGTTAGATTTTTTCGAGAAAAAAACGTTTTGTGATTCTTGTATCCACCCATATTACTTTTTATTATTCCTACGAGCTTATTTTCATTACTTTGCGCTATATACAAAATACATCGGTCTTTTAAAGCATAAGCGGTCCTTCTTAAAAAAATGCCTCCCTAACTCTTGCTACTTGGGTGGTTTTATAATCGTTATTTTGTCTAATATGAAATTTCTGTAGAACAGTCTTCCATTTTTTACTTACTCTTGTTCTTATCGTTTTTGTTTGGATTCATTAGACATATATTATTATTTCTTTCTCAATAGGTTAAGATTTGGTGAGATTAAGTCTCTAACATCGTAGTGTTCTTAGTCCCTTAGACTTAAATTGTGTTTTGAATTGAGGAAGGTTTTTTTCGGACAATGTAGAGTCGTGCGGCGTATCCAACCTTGTTCAACTCTGGGAAAGGGATTGCGTAGACTATCATAAATCTTTGGAGAGCAATGATTTGTATTAATAATGGTAGCTGTTAGGCATAGATTTTAGACAGTTGACGTTCTCTCAAGTGTCATCAGCTGGGCATCTATAATTTCATATGAATTTCTTTTTCCAGGCTCAAGTACCCATTATCTGAATTCAGCAATAACGGAGGTAATAGACGTGCTTTAGCTGAAACGAATTGGCAGTGCTCTCAATGATAGTAATAGCGGATAGAAGGGTTTAATTATTAATTAAATGCTGGTTTTAAATAGACAGTCGATGGTAATGAATGCTCTATCAGTAAGTCATTTGATAAAAGACGGGATCAATGGTGGTGAAGGGATTAATGGTGGACAATCATTGTTTCTAACTGATCGGCGGGATTTAAAGGTGAATATTTATGTGTTTCCGTCTGTACTTGTAGGCAGTGTACTGGTTGATGATGGGAATTTTCTACTTGATTTTGTTTTCTATATATTTTTACTATTTCTGTTTTCATATATTATATCTAAATCTCATTGATTTTTGTGATGTTATATTAAAAAGTTCGTTTTACTTAAGGTAACATTGCTATTGCTATGACAATTGTGAAACAAAATTTCCCACCAGGGCATTGATCTTTGAGATTTTTGTATGATTGCGCTAAACATATTACATAACCAGAATTGCGTCCACTTCTCATTTATCTCCGATCTTAACTCTTTACTTCTTGTGTTTTCTTCTTTCAAATACCTTTCTATCTTCTTTAGGTTCACATTTATTCGCACCTGCTGTTCTGTTGTTATGCATTTGACCACTATTTAAAAAAAACGATCGCAAGAGGGCAATCGGTCTCTTTTATTTTGTTTTAAATATTTTTATTAGTTTGTTATTGTCAGCTGTGTTCTTTATATTCTATTCAAAGTTGCATTGTACAAATCTAGAGGAAACCGCGTTCACAACAACATAGAAATTGGATTACCTGCGTAAGACAGCCCATCATTACTTTAAATGGTTCGCAGTGTTTACATCATATTGAAAGTAACTTAATGTGCAGTTACGAAAACTCATATACAGAGAGAGAGAGAGAGAGCGACTTCTCCTTAACATGGTCTCTAGTAGCAATTAATTTTCTCTCACAGGATTCCGTCTGTGAATGTTTTTATTCGTTTGGAAACATTTTTTGGTTTGCGTAACGCAAGAAGACGCTTCTTACAAACTGAAAAACAGAAACAAACATTTTACATTCAGGTTGGAATTTGCTTCGGCATGTTCATGGAATCGACGAAAAAAATTATAATAAACATATAAAAGTATGTGTTGGTTCTTATTAGTAATTTTCTGACGAGATCGACAATCTTGTTTTAAGCAGATCCGAAAATATATTGTTTTGCCTTCAGCTGACCTTGAATATAATGTTTTGAAACACGCGTAAACATATCTAGTGAATCTGATCTATTGATGCTTGATTTAAATGCGGTGTTTAATCAAAACATATAACAAGAATATATATATATATATATATATATATATATATATATATATATATATATATATATATATAAAGAAAGAAGGCTCCTTCAGTCTTTGACAGACTATGGATACCCAGGAAGGGTTGCTTGCGCGCGAGATTTTTGTGGCAGGAGGTGCGTAATCTCCAACCACACCTCCCCTAAGACGACATTGTTAAATACCAATGGCAAGTAAAGTACAAGACAACTGGAAACAAATGCCGAGATAACCAGAAAGCACATACAGCGCCTAGAATTCCCAAATGATCACCCATCTGATAGCAACCAGGCTCAACGTTGCTTAACTTCGGTGATCTGACGAGAACCGGTGTGTTAACGCGATTATGCCGTGTATGTATATATATATATATATATATATATATATATATATATATATATATATATATATATATATATATATATATATATATATATATATATATATATATATTCACACACAGACATATATATATATATATATATATATATATAAAGTTATGAAAATATATTTATCTTAATTAAATTACACTAGCTCTACTAACGTATTAAGAACTGTTAACTAGAAAATGAAAGTCATTACTTCAAACTTTATATATATATATATATATATATATATGTATGTGTGTGTGTGTGTGTGTGTGTGTGTCTGTGTGTGTGTCTGTGTGTGTATCATAAAGTGTTATACTTGAACTGCCACCTGGACGAAGTGGATAGCGTTGTGTGTTCCAATGAACTCAAGAGCAATGCCGTCTGGATCGTAATGCTCCTGGTAGAGCCACCCATTGCGGTAAGGTCAACGGGGAGGTTCTGGACTAAGAGCGGCCCAAAAAGACTTCAACGGCGGAGTGGGCGGATGATGGTAACAGAGCGAGTTCTACAACGGGCACAAGGATAAAGGAGGCAGCAGCAAATTGTCCTGATCTCTATGCTACTTGATCCTGGTCTGGTCTTTTGCCAAGGGGAGTGTGGTGGCTGTCTGTGCGCCAGTCACCCCACTCTAAATGATTTCACGCACAAGCGTTCTCCTGAAGGCCCCCCATTACCCCCCACCGCCCCCACAAAAAGAAAAAAATCTGGCGCCCAGGAAATGGTAACGGAGCAGAGCAGTGACTCCTTGGACCTTCTACCTATTAACTGGCACATAGGCGGTGAGTGTCTGATTCTGTCGCCCTGCTCTTGAGCCGAGACAGATAGAGCATTTAGGCAGCGGCACCCACTTATCATCAGTTCTATTCAGGATCCGCTCTGCTCGTCCCACATAAGGGAAGGAGCTAGAAAAGCCTGCCTCATATCAGCCGACTAGAATATTGCGCCCGAAAACAAAAACACAATGAACTTTGAAGCATGGGATGTGTGAACACTCACGAACAGTGCATCCAGCAATTGTCCGGAAAGAAGAACTGTGATTATGAGAGCCGAAGTGGTTCAAAATCACACAACCACCATGTTAGAGACTCGCCTAGCAGAGGAGGGGCAGCTAAAAGAGGAGAAAGGTGGACACATTTTCTTCTGGAAAGGAAAAGCAGCTGCTGTACCCAAACCCCAGAGTTTGCCATCAAGTACCAACTCAATTTCCACTTTTCCAAATCTCCAGTAAGAATTAATGACCGTCTCATGACTCTACGACTGGGTAACGCCAGATGGCCGCGGCTGTGAGACATTTGACTAACAGGATTAAGAAAAGCAACCCATTACCAGGTGCTATCAAATATCCCAAAGGGAGACAGGAACCTTCGACTCAGATTTCAATGCTAGGGTTAGCAGAAATCACAACTCCTGGAAAGGGTGTGGGGAATGTCAACACCAACAAACTTCTCCTACTATGTAAATGTACAGAACATGAGCTTGTGGTCACAAACACCTTATTCTGTCAGAAAAACCGACAAAAAAACTCATGGATGCATCCTCGATCGACGCGCTGGCATCTCATCGACTATGTGATTGTCAGGGCCCGAGATCGCAGAGATATCAACATCACCAAAGCCATGATGAGTGCAGATGAATCCTGGACTGACCACCGCCCTATCCGCTCTACCATGAACATCAAGATGAGGCGGAGGAGGAGGACGCAAAACAAAACAGCCCCGCTCAAAATTTTATATCGACAGTCTAAGAGACACAAACAGGGTGCAACAATTTCAAAACACCCCGCTTGTGAAGTTCCCAGAAGAATATCCAGAGGACGTGGAGGCGCACTGGAAAGCCGTGAAAACCACACTTCTTGAAACCAGCAAAGACACCATTGGCTATAAGACCAGGAAACAGCAAGACTGGTTTCATGACAACGACATCAAAATAAATCTTATTGACGCCAATAGAGAAGCCTTCTGTATGTGGCAAAATTATATACACTCTATGGCCAAAAGGCAGCCCCACTCCAAGGCAAAGGCACTCGTCCAGACTAGAATAAGGGAGCCGAAGAATAAATGGTGAATGGAGAAGGTCTTGGAAATCCAGAATCTCCCTGACTCAGGAGACACGAGGGGTTTCTTTGATGCCAAACAAAGCTGTGTATGGGCCCAGTTTCGGGGTTTAAACACTTTCCTTTCCAAGGACGGACAGTCTCTGCCGAAGGACCGTGTGGGCATCAGTTGCAGATAGAAAGAACACTTCCAGGAGCTCCTAAATTGAAACATCATAGTTGAGCTGGAAAATATCAACCAGATTTCTCAGTGCCCTGCCATGGAACACCTGGGTAACCCCCAACGGAAAGATAGGTCTAATGTGCTACCAGGAAAACAAGCAATAACAAGGCCTTAAGGCCAGATGGTATTTCTGGAGAAATTCTCAAGTAAGGCGAACCAAAACTCTATTGCCACATCCATAGCCTCGTGAGTAAAATCTGGGATAAGGAGGAGATACCGGCAGAACTCAGAGTCGCTTTGGTCATCACGATCTTCAAGAGGGAGTTAAAGCGGACAGTGGCAAATACAGAGCTATCTTCCTATTGTCCACAACAGGCAAAGTACTAACCCGTATATTGGCCGACCGTTGCTGCCACTTTCAGAAAACTTACTACCAGAGTCGCAGTGTGGGTTTCGTCCTGCCAGAGGAACCTCTGATTAGATTTTTGCAGCTCGTCATTTGCAGGAGAAATATCGGGAGTAACACTTTCTGCTGTGCATGGCGTTCATTGATCTCACAAAAGCTTTCAACTCTGTGAACAGAACTGCCCTCTAGTGTATCCTCTCCAAAATGTGATGTCAAGGCAAGTATCTAAAAATCTTGAGACTTCTTCAAGATGATATGACGGCAGTTTTGGTCAGCAATGGGGCTAGGAAACATCTCCCTTCAAAGTTTACATCGGTGTCAAGCAGGGCTGCATCATTGCCCCAACCCTGTTTGCCATCTACATCTACACCATCCTTCACCTTACCAGCCCGAATCTTCCTGAGGAAATCATAATCATGTACAAAAAAGATGGCGGATTCTTTAATATCATCACGTTTAGGGCAAAAAGCAAGGCTTCGTCCATCATGGAACTTCAATACGCAAATGAAAATGCACTGGTTGCTCACTCAGAAGTAGACCTTAAGAGCATCTTTGATGCCTTTGGGGAGCCTACCGGCTCCTGAGACTTGACATTAACATGAAAGAGACCCAGATCCTACGCCAACCAGCTCCTGGCACACACAATCTACATCGACGCAGAGATTCACCACCTCATCGGATGCTCCAGTACAGCCTTTGCCAGACTACGGAAGCGGATGTTTGAGAATTTGGACATACAAAGCAGGGTCACACTGCTTGACTATAAAGCATTTGTCCTCCTTACTCCTCTCTATGGAGCCGAGAGCTGGACCACCCTCAGCAGACATCTTCTTACCTTCACACTTTTACCTTTCTTTCCTCATGTTTTAAATGATCTAACTGTTGTAAACTGTTCATCCATAACTGACACCTCCATATATATATATATATATATATATATATATATATATATATATATATATATATATATATACATATATATATATATATACATATATATATATATATATATATGTGTGTGTGTGTGTGTGTGTGTGTGTGTGTATGTGTTGCTTGTTGCTGGATCTCAACATTTTGAACCGAGAGAGAGACAGCTGTCGTACAAAGCTAAGACTCTGTAACATCATATTTGTATAGATACTCCCTCAGACATTTGGGCTCACGGATTTTAAATGTCTGAGGGAGTGGCACTCGTCTGACAAGACGTTGCAATCATCATGTGTGTGTGTGTGTGTGTGTGTATAATCTTTTCCACCCTTTCTGTATTTTTGCATTTAATCAAAAATTTCCGTTATATTAAGTTATTTTTAATATATTTTGTATCTTCGTTTCTTTTTATCTGTGAATCTTTTTAATTCTATCTATATTTAAGCTTTTTATATTTACTTTCTTATTTGCTTCTCCTGTTCTTTACGGATCATTTTTCTTGGCTTTTTTCTTTTTTTCGACGATTTGTTATTACTTTTTTTTTGCGTCGTTGCGTCACAATGAAAATCTTTGTCTGCCTGTAAGTGTGTTACGCCTTAATTTGCGAATATCAATTTCCTCAGTTTCAGTCGTTAACGATACAGGTATCTCAAGTTCGAATCCAGTTTCTTTAATAAAAATCACTTTCAATTAAGATGTTGGCAACCTAGACGTGTTCCTTTCATAAATACATGATGTCTTTCTCGAAATAACTCTGACTAGAATAATATTGTATTAACCAATGCCAAAATATTGTATTAAACAATGCCTAAATAGAATCTTTGAATTTATACGATATGATTATCATGATCGTGAAACGCGCAAAAAGAATGGATGCGTCTTATTTTAATTGTGAAAATAAAGAAGTGTGTGTCCGAGTCCCAACCGTGAAAGCGTTTACTTACGTAATCAATCTAAATATCTGTGGATCAGTCAGGCTACGTTAGTCTTCGATAACATTTTTTAAAGTAATCCCATAATGATTTGGGTTATTTAAACTAGTGTTCTCATATTCAGAGTTATTTTCACAATGTTTCGGCCGATGCAACATCCGACCTTCTTCAGTTGAACTCGAGAATCTTTCTGTTGATTTAAGAAATATGCACGAAATTTCGAACTGAATCATTTAATTTACAATGTGATGAACATGCCCTCTTTTCGTCCGCCATGACATAGTAGAAGTTTAAGTAATACGAAATTGTATACTAAGAATCGTCTATATAAGTGTCCAACCTTGATACAAATATCACTAACAACTAATGTTGCTTATACTTTATACGTTAGGCTACAAATCGGACAGCATGCTACCCACGTGCGACAGAAATCATTTGAGGAAAGACCATTGTTACATCGGCAGAAACAATTAAAAAAAAATGACAACAGCAATATAAATAATCCAAGTAATACAATTTTTCAATTATCACATCAAAAATTTATTCTAGTATTTATTTTCTCGGTCTATTGATCAGTCCGTCAGTCTGTCACGCTTATCTTTTGATTCACATTCTTAGATGCATCTATAGAATATAATCTGTCATTACGTTTGTAAATTTTACTAATCGCGCAAAAATAGATGACGCATCCTAATTTAGAGATGCGTTATCCTCATCTAAATTGTGTCACTCTGCTCAGTACTTTTTTATTACATTTTCACCCCAGTGCAACTTAGAAATTGGGTGCTACTATCAGGGACATTAGTTGCAGGGATACTATATAGGGAGTTGAGCAGCAAGATGTCTGTTCGCATTACACTCTTACATGTCAGTAAAGTTAGAGAAACAGAGACGCAGAAGGGAATTCCAAAGTCTAGCAGTTCTAGGGGAGAAACTATTAGAGTAAAAGGTTTTCTTATATGTAGGGATCTCTACTGCGTAGGGGTGGGATTTTCCCCCATTGCATTAGATATATGTTCATTTGTTTTCCGATCGTGCCTGTTACAGAGCGTGGTGTCGTCAACAATATAGACATCTCAGAGACAATTTTATCAGAGAGGTCATTTATGAATATTAGTAATAATAAAGGCCCAAGGATCGGCCGCTTAAGTACTCCCGCTTTTATATCATATTGTTTAGACGTACGGCCATCGCAAACAACCTGATTCTGCTCTTATAGAAAGATTTAATTATGTTAAGTATTCATCTAGTAATACCATAAGATCTGATTCTCATGAGAAGACCATCGTACCATACCCTGCACAATTCCTTAGGTACATCAGGGGCTACTTCCCTACCCTTCTATGCCTTGTCCAGTGAATAATATGTATGTTCATATTTGCAGTAGAAGGGGCTTGCTTAAATCCATATTGATGGTCGGTCAGAAGTTTAGCAACGCGATGGACTAGATCTTGATTTATTATGGAATTACATATTTTGGTGAAAAGAGGGAGAAGGCTAATGGGGTGATAATTAAATGGGTTATTTCCCCCCCAGATTACTTGTAAACTGGTATCAGAGAAGCAGTTTTCCAGGAGTTAGGAAAGCATGATTCGTTATGTCATTTGTTGAAGAGTTAGGAGAAAACTTAAGCAAACTCAGCGGAACAATTTTTAATAATACAGCCGGGATGAGATCAGTACATGATCGGTTACACTTTAGTGTTAAATATCATGTTTCTCGGTCTGTCCGAATAAATTTAAATAAGCACGTCATTTGTTTGTCACATTTAAAACTATGTAAATCAGTCCGTCACAAATTTGAAAGTTAATTTTCATTAGTTCTGGACGAACTAATGAAAATTAACTTTCAAATTACTAAAGTAATAAAAGAAAAAATAGCATACGTCTTAACTCATCCAAAATAGTCGTTTGCATCTTTCGTATGCCTGTTTGTGCGTCACACTTATGTTTCAAATAGAATTTAATCTTAAGTGGAATGATTGAAAAAGACGCAACTTAACCAAACACTTGTTATATTAGATTCATCGTTATTTTATATTTCCGTATTTTCATTCATATTTCTAATCATTTCTTACATATCGTTCTTTATATTTGTGTTCCTAGTTTATTTTTCTTCTCTGTAAATATTTGCAATTTTGTTCCGGCATAGATTACTTTATTTTCTCTGTATTTTCCAGCCAATCTACGATTATTGTGAATTCTTCTCAATTTAGCCACGAGTTGTTTTCCGCTGTAAAAATACCTACAATCAAAACCTCTAAACTCAAATAACATAAAATCGATATTTTTTTTCTTTCCAAGTAAACGTCGCTTCCAATCTTCAAAGATAAACAGCAATTTTGATTCATCGCGTTGCAATACATAAGCAGATGAATGTTTCAAAAGCAAAACTAAAATACAAAATGATAAAAATCCATTTCAAATATAAAAACGACATTTTGGACTTATGACTCATGCTTTGAAATCATAAACAATCGCATTGTTTTATAAAAACAATGGAGAAGCAAATTGATTTCGATGAGCCATTTGAAGGAGTTCAGTTCTTTTTTTTTAAACATAAAGGCAAATTTATCTATTTACCTTTGCAATATCTTTGCAGATTCTCTATTCCATCCTACCTCAATCTCACCCCACCTCTCTTTCTATTTCTTTCTATTTCACCTCACAGTTTCTCTCTCTCTCTCTGCCTATCTATCTATCTATCTCTCTCTATATATATATGTATGTATACATATATGCATATATATATGTATGTATGTACAGTCACAGAGAGTACTGTTTCACTGTATCATAGCTCATCAGTGTGGCTAGACAAGCAACTACCTCAAGCCAGGATCGAAACCCGACGGCCCGTATGACAGTCAAGACTTATATATATATATATATATATATATATATATATATATATATGGATATTTTTAGTTAAATTATATATAATTAGAGAATTTGTAGTTTTACACAAAGGAATACAGATACGTATGTAAGTCTTTCCCTTAACCAATGGGTTTTCAATAAATTTCCCATTTCATAAGAGGAAATGTTAATTTCAAAATGGATATGGGTAATTATGAATTTTGCTTAATTGCACATGAAGTGAAAATTAAAAATCAAAATTAAAATATAAAATGAATACCCAAATTTAAAATAATGAATATACTGGAACGTTAGAAAATCAATGAATTGGGGTATATTTTCAAAAGATAAATTTTATTTTAATCCTACATAATTTAACTCTCTCTCTCTCTCTCTCTCTCTCTCTCTCTCTCTCTCTCTCTCTCTCCTCGTATCTCGAGCGCGTGGTTCAGTGGGGGAAGATGTGGCTGGTTACCTTTAATGCATCCAAACTCCTATACTTACATCATCAACGCTCTGATCCCCATCTGGCATCAATTATGATGGATGGGTCTCGTCTGGGAGAGGCCCCGTGTTTTGACAAGCTCCTGGGTTTGACCTTTACTCCTGATCTGAAATGGAGCACGTACATCAAGTCTGTTGTCAAGGTCGCTGGAAAGATGGTGGGATCCTTCTAACGCTCCAGAAGATATCTCACTACTGATGCAATGCTATATCTATATAAAAGCCAAGTACGTCCAAGGATAAAATACTGTTGCCATATCTGGGCAGGAGCTGCTAAAAACAGTCTATCCTGCCTTGAGAGAGTACAAAATAGACTTCGTGGATTAGTGGGGGATGCCCTTTTCTTTACCCTGCAACCTCTCTCCCACAGAAGAGACGTTGCGAGCCTATCCTTGTTTTATTGTTATTTCCATGGCAGGTGCTCGTCTGAACTCCAATCTCTAGTCCCCCCTCTCGCCAATCTTTCACAAAAAACATCCGTCTAGCCGAATCCACTGTGAAAAATTTCCCCCACTCTTTATCCGTGCCTAAATCAAAACGTGGATTCCATGAACAAAGCTTCTTTCTTAGAACTGCACGCCTGTGGAACACTGTTCCGTCTGCCTGCTTCCCACCGGACTACAACTTGGATGTGTTCAAGTCCAATGTTAACAAATTCCTAATGAACCGCCCCCTTAAGTAAACACTTCATCAAATCTCCACACTAACGTAATGTACTTGCAATAACCCTTATCCCTGAGTGGCTTCCGGGCCTTGATAAGTGGTGATCACTGTGTAAAAAAAAACAAAGTAAAAAACTCATATATATATATATATATATATATATATATATATATATATACATACATACACAGGGTGGCCACAAAATCACGCACCAATGTTAATTAAAAAAGTGAAAAAAATTAAAAAAGTTATAGTAGTAACATTTATTCAAATTCAAAGTTAATTAAAAAATTATATTAATAAAAAATAAATATTAACATTGGTGCGTGACTTTGTGGCCACCCTGTATATATATATATATATATATATATATATATATATATATATATATATATTAAGTTATAAAATGTATATGGCGATTAACTACACTGAATATTCCGCGTTTCATCCACTCATGGATTCTTCAGGCTTATGCGCGAATTTTGTGGTTGTTTGTCGTTTTTATATGCGCATCTTCTATTGAGATTTTAGTAAGCCAATCAGCTTTCTAGTATCTACCGCGCCCTTCTTATCAGCCAATGAGCATGCATTTATTGAACAAAGACGTATTTGACCTCTGGTTGTCCTGTTCCTTTGTGTGTGCTCTATTTAGCCTGGATATGTTGTTTCTTGATCTGTTTTAAATCTAGGTTACTGTTTTTTTATTAATGCTAGTTTATATATAAATATATATATGTGTACACACATATATGCACATATATAAACGTATATATATACACATATATATATGTGATCATTTATGTATATTCATGTTTATTTAATTTATTTATTTGTTTATTTTCTATTGTTTTTGTTAGTTTTAAAACTATTTTGTATCGCTATACTAGAGTAAATTTTATTTTGTGAACACAGTTGTTTGCTATTTCTCTTCTACAGTTTAATAGATGTTGGTGTTCTTTTAAGTACAGGATAGCAAATTTTTCATGAGGGCATAATCTACATGGGTCGTCTAGGTCCCTACACGTGGTAGCTTGCCTTATTATTTTCCATTCGACTACCGGCGAATGTCCGCTTTCCTTGAGTTCCCAGTATTTATTCGCTAGTGTTGTTTTCATACGCCGTTTTTTTATTGTTGAATGTACTTTTCTGGTACATTGTATCGAGTTTTGAAATCTAAAGAGGTCATCCCTACGTAATATTTCTTGTTATTCGGGTTTTCTTTCGCAAATATTGTTGCCTGGTAAACTACGCTTTTGGTTAGACATTTATTTTGAAGTGGGCAATGTGTGCGTGTCTACAGTTGCATTTATCTTGTTCGTTTTAGTATTTTTATTTCTAGTATGGTTGTTCTTGTCTGGGTTTTGTTTATTATTATTATTAATTTTATTATTATTATTATTATTATTATTATTTCTGCTAGTGTTAGTTTTATTTTTGTCATGGTGTCTACTTTTTATTGTTTGTTTTGTTGTTGTTTACATTGTTTTTATTTAATATTTAGTTATTATGTGCTTTAATTATCATTTCTAAATTTGCGCAACAACTGTAGGATAACTTTAAGGTATTTTTATTGAAAATTTTATGTAAGGGGTTGGTTGCGGGAAAGTGTTTTTCAATAAGATCTAGAAATTTCTTGCCAAGTTTTGTTTTTAACATTTGATTGTATGGGCCGTATACCAAATTATAGGTCTTTTTCTTCTATTTTTAATTTTATTATAGTTATTGGTGTTTTGTTGATTATATTTGATATCGATATTTTTGTATCCAATATTTTTTAGGGTTGTTTCATAGATATTGGTTGACCTGTTAAATGCATTTTCATCGCTTGAGTTATTACTGAGTCTACTTACGATCGAGCTAGGGATGAGTTTTATAATTGATGGTGGGTGATGTGAGTTAGTGTTTACGAATATTGGAGTAGCGTTATCTTTTAAGTATGGTTCATATGTGTTTTTATCTAAATTTAACGTGACGTCCAGGAAGTTTGTTATTTTTATGTTAGCTGATACATCTGCTTTTAGGCCTAATTTTTTCATTTCCTTGTGTATGATTTTCTTAAAGTTATCTCCCTTGACTTTGTTGGAGTTTTTTTATTATAGCTCGTCCGTCATCTCTATATAGGCCGATATCGATAGTATCAAATACGTTTGTGAGGGTATATAGAATGAATAATCCCACAAGATCTGATGCCCCTGCAGAGTCCCTGGCACCCATCGCCAAATCAAACGAATCAAACGCAAGATTCATTAAGGCATTTGTTGCAAAGTTTGGAGAGAACTGGCGCTACTTCGGCGGAGCACTTTTTAATAGCACAATGAATCTTGTCTAGGAGCGAGAGACTAGTAGCAGACGCACCAGCCCAAATGTGACAGCAATACTCCGTACATGGGCGAATGGTAGTTTTATAGAGGTACAGGATACGTTCGGGAGTAAGTAGTTTTCTAGCACAGTACAGAGAGCCCACCTTCTTCGCAGCGGCCATGGCGATGCTTTCAATGTAAATGTCCCAGCTCATGTTTTCTGTTAATGTTAGGCGAAGCAGTTTGAAAGATATACTCTCAGATAAAGAGTCACTGGCCATTACTATTGGTGGAAGAGAAGGTTTCTGGTAATTATTGAAGGAAACCAGTTTAGTCTTGGTAGCATTGAACGTGACCACCCATTTTTGTTCCCATTTCATTACAGATTGGAGGTCATCCTCTAGTGTTTTTGCCATTTCTTTAGATATGTTTTCATTTGTTTTCCTCTCATGCCTGTTATAGAGTGTGGTGTCATACCAGTGATACCGTATGATCTAATCTTCCTGAGGAGACCCTCATGCCATACCCTGTCAAAAGATTCAGATATATCTAGAGCTACCGCTCTGCCCTCCCCCGCTTTGTCCAGTGAATGGTATATACGTTCAGAGATTACAGTTAGAATGTCTGCTGTGGAACGGGCTTGTCAAAATCCATATTGTTTGTCAGTCAGAAGTTTAGCATATTTTGGCGAAAAGTGGGAGGACGCTAATGGGACGATAATTTGAGGGGTCAGTTTTTTCGTCAGAATTCTTGAATACTGGTACCACAGAAAAAGTTTTCCAACAGGCCGGAAAGCAAAATTCATTAATTTCAGTGCATTTATATTTCTTAATAATATAACTGAGACTCCTTCTTTCAATATCAAGTTATGATGTGGCATTCCAGGCGGCCGTAGTAAATTTAGAATTCCACTGCCTGATCTTCAATAACACAATCAATAAATTGATAAGAATGCTCTAATCCAGGCAACGCTTGCAAAAAATTACAATTGATTAGCTATGCTACCATGAAAACAAAAACGTGTGCCCGACAGTGACGGCCAGTATGTGAGTTTCCTATAACTTTTTTTCACAACTTTCCCTGAACTACTGCATTTATATTTGCTCTCTATCGCCCCTACAACAGCGGAGTTACTATCTCTAAAAGCATATCTGAGAAAATTGACAAGGTCCTATCTGTTTCTCCTTCAACTAATATTCATGTCTGTGGAGACTTTAATGTTCACAATGTGGAATGGTAAACTCACTCAAACCAGATCGATGTTCAGAGGAGGTTCTGTTATGATTTCTCCATTGCTTATTACCTCACTCAGGTTGTTCACGAACCCACTCTTGTGCCTGACAATGACGGCCAGTATGCGAGTCACCTAGACCTTTTTCTCACAACTTGCCCTGAACTATGTTCAGTTTCCCTTCTGTCTGCTCTTGGATCTCCCGACCACTTGCATCAATTACGATAAAAATGAAATGTAATACGTCCTCAGACGTAACTCTTCATCGTAGAGTATATTGATAGACTATGGCTGACTTGGATATTTTCCGTACATTTATCTCGGATCTACCGCTGCGTCTATGTTTAAAAAGGATGTGTCATCTATAGTATCAGACCTGGAGATAAAGAACTGGAAGGTAACACTTGATTTCGCAGAACTTTGAGAGAAGTAAAATAAAACAACAGCAACCTGACGTTAAATACTCAACCAGATTAGATGAATTCTTGAACTTGTTGCACAGTGGCAAGAGACGATACGTTTGTAGTGTCCGTTGTTTCTCATTTTCACAAAATTCTAGTTTGAAAGTTCACATGAGACGGACACACACACAAAAGAGAAATCATATTCACGTGAAATTTGTAATAAATCATTTGCAATTTCGTAGAGTTTCAAGTCACATACCTTACCATTCTTTGGCGTAATTGCATCAAATTTGGGGTAATTGCGCCAACAAAAAAAAGTGCGTGGTTGCCAAAAGAGGACTTTTAGCTAGTTGGCGCAATTACCCCAAAGTACGGTATATTTAATTGTAGGTATAGACACTTTCATATATCGGAAAAATTCCAGCAAAAACCTAATGACCAGCCATGGTTTTCCCCAGAATATGCTGCTGCCATTGCGCACAGAAATCACTTTTTCCACTGCTTCCAACGTAATAGATGCATGGAAACTAAAAATGCTTTCAGAACTGCCAGCAACCATTGTAAGAAAGTAATAAAGAACGTAAGGGAGTTATATGCTCAGTCTGTAAAGTCCAAAGTAGCTGAGCAACGGCTTGGTTCCCACCTGTTTTGGCAAATATCAACTATTATCAATGGACCTGAGGTAATCTGGTCAGCATCAGACAAAGCCACACTCTTTGCCAAGAAAATTGCAGCTACTTCTACCCTTTGTGACCAAGGCCGCCAACCTTCAATATTTCCTCCTGTATCAGAAAACACGCTAGGTGATATACACATATCTGTACGTGATGTTGCCAAGCTAATCAAAAACCTTGACTCCAGTAAAGTAACCGGCCCTTACGGTATTCCAATCATAGTACTCAAAACACCTTAACCTGTACTAGCGCCCATACTTACAAAACTGTTTAAACGTTGTATTAGGGAGAATTGCTTCCCATCACTCTCGAAGTCTCATCAGTATGGCCTGTATTTAAGAATTCAGGTGATCGTTCATCCCCCTCTCAGTACAGGTCAATAAGTCTCTCGTGCGTCATGAGTAAGTTGCTGGAATCTGTGTTAAATAGAGAAGTAATCAACCATCTCAGCAAAAATACCTTTTTAGTGACACGCAGTATGCTTTCCGTTCTGCTAGATCTACAGCAGATGTGCTTACAGTTATATCTCATAGGAATAGCCAATCTCTCGACAGAGTAAACTTTCTTTTCTTTTTTTTACACAGTGATCACCACTTATCAAGGCCCGGAAGCCACTCAGGGATAAGGGTTATTGCAAGTACATTACGTTAGTGTTGAGATTTGATGAAGTGTTTACTTAAGGGGGCGGTTCATTAGGAATTTGTTAACATTGGACTTGAACACATCCAAGTTGTAGTCCAGTGGGAAGCAGGCAGACGGAACAGAGTTCCACAGGCGTGCAGTTCTTAGAAAGAAGCTTTGTTCATGGAATCCGCGTTTTGATTTAGGCACAAATATAGAGTGGGAGAAATTTTTCACAGTGGATTCAGCTATACGGGTGTTTTTCGTGAAAGATTGGCGAGGGGGAACCAGAGATTGGAGTTCAGATGAGCACCTGCCATGGAAATAACGATAAAACAAGGATAGGCTCGCAACGTCTCTTCTGTGGGAGAGAGGTTGCAGGGTAGAGAAAAGGGCATCCCCCACTAATCCACGAAGCCTATTTTGTACTCTGTCAAGGCAGGATAGGCTGTTTTTAGCAGCTCCTGCCCAGATGTGGCAGCAGTATTCCATTCTTGAGCAATTGCTCTTGACATATCAAAGGCCTTTGATAGAGTATGGCATAAAGACTTACTTCGCAAGGTCTCCAGCTATGTTATAGCTTGAAATATCTTCTCAATTATTAAATCATTTCTATCTGATAGATTCATAAGAGTAGTAGTTGATGGGCAAAAATCATAAGTTCACAGTATTAATGCTGGAGTCGCTCAGTGGTCCATCCTGGGAACAACTATTTTCCTAATCTACATTAATAATCTTCCAAATCACATCCTTACATCATTCGTAGACTTTTTTGCTGATGACATTACCATCTATGGTAGTACATCTAAGACAGTAAACGACCAAGTTCTCTCCGATTCTCTCTCCTCTGATCTTGATCACGTTGTACAATGCGGAAAGGAGTGGCTTTTTACTTTTAATGCATCGAAAACCAAGCTTTTATCTTTTCATCATCAACGCTCTGATCCCATCTAGCATCTAATGAAATGAATGTCTCTCGTCTTGGGGAGGCCTCAAGTTTTAACAAGCTTCTGGGCTTGACCTTTACTTCTGATCTTAAATGGAATACGTACATCAAATCTGTTGCCAAGGGCGCTGGTAAAATGGTGGGATCCTTCTATCGATCCAGTAGATATCTCACTGCTGATGTAATTCTCTATCTATATAAGAGCCAGGTACGTCAAAGGATGGAATACTGTTGCCACAACTGGGCAGGAGCTGCTAGAAATGACTTGTCCTGTCTTGATAGGCTTCAAAATAGACTTCGTGGCCTCGTGGGAGATATCCTTTTCTCTTCGCTGCAACCACTATCTCACAGAATAGATGTTGCGAGTTTGTCTCTGATGTATCGTTATTTTCATGGAAAGTGTTCGACTGAGCTTCAATCTATGGTCCCCCCTCGCCAAACTTTCACAAGAAACACTGGGCTTGCTGAAAACCCTATCAATAATTCCTCCCACTCTTTATCTGTGCTTAAACCAAAACGTAGATTCCATGATCAAAGCTTCTTTCTTAGAACTGCACGCCTGTGGAATTGTCTTCCGTTTTCCTGCTTTCCAGCTGTCTATAATATGGTTGTCTTCAAGTCCAACGTGAACAAGTTTCTGATGAGCCGTTATACTTAAGTTTACAAATTTACCGAACTTCCATTACTATCGATTACTATATTATCCTTTTGACTACTGTACACTCTTTAACCCTTATCTTTGTGTGACCTCTCGGCCTTGATAAGTGGTGACGTATATGTAAAAAAACAAAAAAACAATTAAACATTTTTTTTAATAATTTCAAACAATGAGTACTTTTTTTAATGATAATCAATATTAATATAAATAAAGATATTAAATTATAAGGAAATATGAAACCAATTAAACAATATTAAAATAACTTTTCATAGTAATAAACTATTAAAAGGTTTTAAAGCAAAATAAAAATAGAACATTTTATCATTTGAAACTATTTAAGTTTAAGTTTAAATAATAGAACAATTACACAATGTAAAAATATTTATTTTTAATTCAAAATTTAATCACGTGATTATTATTAAATCACGTGAGTCGTTATAAACGATACAAATTAATATTAAGCACGCGTATTCTATTGCGACTTTTAATAATTTTATCGTCTATTCTCTTCCAATTATTTTGAAATTCATTAATTCTTACGTGTGTTCTCTTTCGCAACTATATCTACCACTTATTACATAAAGATTTTTTCTGTTTAATATTCGAAAAAACTACTTATTTGCGGAAAATTAAGGAAAATAATATATAAAATATTCGTTTTCAGCATCCTAGAAGACCAGTGAAAATCGTCATTATTAATGAAAATTTTAAGGTGGAAACCAAATAAAAATTTACCCTTAAAATTATAAAAAGATCGGTAGTTATATATTTTTTGTACCGTACTGAAATAACGGTATTGTTTCGAAAGCCATTATTAACATGGGGAGTGGGGAGTGTTTTGTAAGTATTCTCTGCTTCCACCTAACAATTCAATAAAACAAAAATATCGTGAAACTTCAATTTAACTTGAAAAAAAAACTATTTTAAAATAGCGCAGTACCAAAAATACATAACCCCCAAACTTCTAGTTAAATTGGTTAAAATTAAAAATACAAAAAGTTCTGTTCATATTGTTAAAACGAAAAAAAATGATATTATTTAAAAGAAAAAGAAAAAAAGTTATATTGTTTAAAATAAAAAAGTGTTTTTTTTTTAATAAGTTATTTTCATAATAATTATGTTTTTTTTTTAAAGTTGAGCTTATTTGAAACTCCACTTCTGAAATACCGATGTCAATGTTTATATATTGTTGGCATAGTAACATGACTGCGATTAGGGATTTGATTCCTTTTATTTGATAGAGGGTTCGAGATTATTTTGCAACCTAAACGTCCGTCTTGACAGAATTTTCGGTACTTGTGCAGTGTACGGACCATGCTGAAATAATAACGTTATTATTTAAGAAGACATTCTTAACTATTTTGCAGTTTCACCTAACTGTTTAATGAAAAAGAGAAATTATTTCAAGAAACAGGAAGAAGCTATGTAAATTAAGGATATTATTTGGAGTAACGAAATTTATTTCAAGGAAACAAGTCCATTAATTTAAAGAGAAAATAATGTCGATTAGCACTTGTATCGATGTGGGGGCCGGGATGAACGAAACTTTATAAATAACATATCATTTTTAGAGCAATATCAACTTTTATTTAATTTCGTTTAAAAATAATGACGAAGAAAACATCTGTTTATGTTTGTATGATTGCTTTCGTGTCAACCTTTCATGTGTTGAAATAGTCTCGTAGCGATGTTTCGATTGAAATAAGTGGCAGACGACAATCTGACTATTTTGGCGGATTTTCATCAGTCGAGGATTCGAACGTGAATACATGTTTTGTTTTTGTTATGAAAATCATATTCATGGAAATTACTTATTCTACTGTAAGCGAAGTAAGTGTCGAATATAACCGATTGTATGGATTTTTATGATAAATGAAAACTATCTCATGTTATTTAAAATAATTTAAATAACATTTAAAAATATCAAAAAAAACAAAAAAAAAACAGGGATTACTAAGATATTTGTTAAAGGTGTTTCTATGATTCAGTTTTTCGGGGAGATGAGAATAATAGTCCGAATAAAATAAATGAAACATTTTATCTGATTAGATATTATCATTTTTTTTTTTTAGAAATGACACCTGTATTTTGCGTTGCCATAATGTCTTGTGTAAGAAAGCTATATCAGAAAAACTAAAAATAGTAAAAACGAATTCGGAAAAATTTGGCAGTTTCTGTTTAGTATCAATAGTTGTTCATCTAATCGATAAATGAATAAAATATATGTAGGTATGTTTCGTAAATGTCATGTAACGTCTGAAAAAAAAGAAGAAAAACGCATACACTTGAAACGTAAGGATTTTTGTTACACTTGCATAATTTTACCCGGATTCTTGGGAATTTCCGTCACGAATGGAACGAGCGAGACCGGCATTCATCGATTTAGATAGTCACATTCAATGCTGCCAAGACTAAGCTAGTTTCCTTCAATAACTACAAGAAACCTTTTCAACCACCAATAGCAATGGTTAAGAATACACTGCATGAAAGTACTTCTTTTAAACTTATCGGCCTAACGTTTACAGGGAACATGAACTGGAATATATACATTGAGAACATTGCCAAGGCTGCTGAAAAAGAAGGTGGGCTCCCTCTACCGTGCCAGAAAATTACTTACGCTGAAAGAATCCTGTATTCTATAAGGCCACCATTGGCCTATGTATGGAGTATTGCTGTCACATTTGGGCTGGTGCATCTGCTGCTTGTCTCTCACTCCTGGACAGGGTTCAAAAGAAAGTCGCCAACCTGATAGGTCCTGAACTGCCATCTAAGCTTCAGCCTCTGTCCCATCGACAAAATGTTGCATCTCTCTGCCTGTTCTACAAATACTTTAATAGTGGCTGCTCTGACGAACTGCAAACACTTGTACCTCCTCGACGTGACTACCCCCGACAAACCCGACAAGCAACTAAGTCCCATCCCTTTACAGTAGAGATCCGTAGGTGTAAAAAAGCCTTTTACTCCAATAGTTTCTTCCCCAGAACTGCAAGTCCGAACTCCCTTCCGGGATAGTGCTTTCCCAACTGTACTGATATGCAGAAGTTCAAGTGAGTGTAATGTGAACAAACATCTTTCTACTCATCTCCCTTCTTAATGCCCCCGCAAATTGTCCCCGATAGTAGCAAAGTGGCAATGTGCATTGTTTGGGGGGGAGATTGAATAAAAAAAGATATTTTACTTACTTTCATGAATATTATTTCCTAAGAATTTCAGTGTTATGTGACCAGTAGTTTTAGAGTTTACCTGTTAGATATTTACACACACACATACCTCCACTGTTTTATTTATCTAGAGAGAAGAGAAGATGAGTTTGTTGATGAAAGAAATCGATTTTATATTTTCAACGTAAAATAATTATAAGTTTTATATCATAAGTTCACATATTATCTTATCTTATATTATATAGACGCCTACAACAAGTACCATAACGTTTAGATAAAGAGAACTCATGTAATGTGGACGAAGAATTTGGACAACGAAAGGAAAACTCTGAATACGATATAATTTAAAAAAAATATATTGAAAATTAATGAAATAAGCAAAACTTACTTATCAGTCAGATCTCGGTAGATAATTCTATTCTCACTCGCGCGGGTGGTTTTAGTTTAGTATACTATTGGAAGAGTCTATTAATAGGACGGTAATGATCTTAGAACAGTATGCTAATTTATGTATACGCTACAAAACATTAGATGCAGTATATATTTGCATGTGAGCAATAGGAATTTTTGGAGGGGTGGTGAGGGGAAGTGGGGAATGCTGTTTCCCGTGTTTAAGCTGTCATTAGTAGGTAAATGTAAGGTGATTATTTTAGCTTGCTCTTAGTTATTGCCCTTGGTTTTCAATTTCCAATATCTTAGGTCGTTTTTATGGTTGTATATCTCTTATTAGTAGCGACTTTAATTTCCTTTTGACAAATATATGCACATATGAAACCAATAATGTTTATATACAAAACTGACTATATATATATATATATATATATATATATATATATATATATATATATTCCCAAAAGGATGAAACACCAGTGTCTGAAGGTATTTTATTATTATAGTAAAAAAATAATTTTATATATATATATATATATATATATATATATATATATATAATGGCTCCTATTTGTCTGTGTGTGCGTGTACGTGTGTATGTGTGTTCATTATGCATAGGATAAATATATGAACAAAATGTTTTTCATTTATTCCATAAAATTATGCCACGCATATTTCTGGATTTATCAGATATGCTTTCACTCGAATCTTGTAAATTGCATTAAATTGATATTAATTAGAGTTTTGTGCATTTCTAAAGAAAATTTAACAAGCGCCATTTTGGAAGCAAGATTAAAATAATATGTGAATCAATAAACACGACTGATAGTTTGGTCTTATTTTCTGCAACATCTAATTGTAAAAGCACTTTAGGATTCATATATATATATATATATATATATATATATATATATATATATATATATATATACATAAATATGGTTATGGGTTTTAAAATATGTGCTACTTGTTAAATAACCACGTAAAATAATACAAAACTGAAGAGAAAAATACACCCATAATTATATATAGATATATATATATATATATATATATATATATATATATATATATATATATATATATATAAAGTAATGTGATTGATAATTAAAAATTTGAAAAATCAATTTTCAACTAAATTAAAAATCCGTTTCATAAGAAGGAACAACAACAAAATCAATTATCTGTACGATCGTTTCGGAAAACAATACTTTTTATTGTGGTAAACATCCAGTTACGAACAATAATTACATATAGTTTTTTAATAAGCAAGGTCTCCTCGTCAGCAAATTTTGAAGGGTTTTTATTAAATTTAACAGACACCATAAATAACCTAGCATTAAAAGTAAGGCAGATGTATCTGAAAAAATTAAAATAAAAGGTATGGATTTAAAGTTGATAAGAAGTTTAATATAGGTTATAGATAGAAAAGAAAAAGAGTAAATTTAGATTTGAATTTGAATTATAAATTTGCTTTGAGTAAAGTATTAAAAATATATATATGCATATATATGAAAAAAATAGACACACATATACATAGATATACAGGTATATATATAAAAAATATAGGTATAAAAATTTACCTTTTAATTTTTCGCCTTTTGAAATCAGGAACTATGGTTAAAATACTCATATGTATGTTTGTTATAGTTTTTCACCTCTTTAAATGATGAATTTTAAAAGGGGGGGAACGTCCGTGTAGTAAGTTATTTCCGTTAGCGTACTTTTGATTTAAAGGCGCCACGGTTTATATTCGAATGTTGTTTATATAATTTCATAATGTAAGGGGGGATAATTAGTCATATTTTCTTTTATTAAGGGCACAAGGGGGATAATTAGTCTAACTTAATTTATTAAAAAAAAAAAGATTGTAATCTATTTTTACTAATAAGTAATTTATCATGATTTAAGATGGTTTATATTTATTAAATTTAAACCAACGTTTATGACTACATGTAAATATTAGTTCCTGTCTTGACCAGAAAAAATACCCCTAACCACTTCAACATTTTAATGGGCTCGACGGATTCGACTCAGGTCACTGATCTAGTTGGCCTTTTCCTTTTAAATGAAATACATTGTATACTCCATAAACAGTTCAAACTTGAAGGAGGACTATACAGAGATGATGCACTTTTCGTAACGAACTCTACAAATAATAATTACGAAAAAGCAATTAAAGCTCTACATAAATTATTTAAAAATTATGGACTTAGTATAAAAATCGACCCTAATAAAAAAAATTGTTAATTTCTTAGACATAACCTTAAATCTTGAGAATTCTACCTTTGAACCCTATCATAAACCTAACCAATCTCTACTATATGTCCACGGTGAATCAAACCACCCTAAATCAATATTAAAATCAATAGTTCCCAATGTCTCTTTAAGAATTTTTAGTCTTCTACTAAATCCATATTTATAAAAAATGAAAAATATTACAATGAAGCCCTTAAAAACTCGGGATACAATTCGCAAATTAAATTCATAAACAAAAATGATAGAAACATAGACTGCATTGAAAATAAACCTATTAAAAGCGTAATAACATATAATATGGCAATGTCTTCGCGTATACGAGTTAAGAAAAATAACCAAGAGACAAAAAAAGATAAAACCAAACCACAAATATTAAATAATAATACAAATAAACAACAAACCAAAACCCGTAAACGTAAGAATAGACATAAGGAGACCCTATGGTTCAACCCTCCATATTCCAAAAACCTAGGGACAAACATAGCCAGAGAATTTTTTAAAATATTAGATAAGAACTTTAAAGCCCCCCATAGATATAATAAAATTTTCAATAAGAACACAATCAAAGTCTCTTACTCTACTATGCCTAACCTTCATCAAAAAATAATTAGCTCTAATAATAAGAAAATTAATAAGCTACAAAATACAACTATACAAAATACATCAGACTGTAACTGTAGAAGAAAAAATAAATGTCTCCTACAAGGCTCATGCAAAATTAAAAATGTTATCTATAACTGCACAGTATCAAAAACCCCAAATCTACATGAATCTATTAACAGCCATAACTCAACTACCAGATTAAATAATAACACCAACTTAAACCAATCTACCGATCAATTACAAACCAACCCCCCATATAATAATCCAGCACCAGACCTAACGGAAAATAATCACAATAAACAAGAGGCAATATATTTTGGTTCCACATCTGGCCTAATAAAACATAGAATTTCAACGCACAAACATTCTTTTAAAAAATAAATCTCTGTCAAACCAAACTACTCTATCCAACTATATTTGGCAACTAAAAAATAGCAATATTTCTTTCAACTTAAAATGGCGAGTAATTGAGTCTTGCAAACCATATAAACCAGGAGATAAATTCTGTGCACTATGTACAAAAGAGACCCTAAAAATTTTAAAATACGAAGATATAAAAAATGCAACCACACTTTTAAATTCAAGACAGGAACTAATATTTACATGTAGTCATAAACGTTGGTTTAAATTTCATAAATACAAACCACCTTAAATCATGATAAATTACTTATTAGTAAAATAGATTACAATCTTTTTTTTTTTTAATAAATTAAGTTAGACTAATTATCCCCCTTGCGCCCTTAATAAAAGAAAATATGACTAATTATCCCCCCTTACATTATGAAATTATATAAACAACATTCGAATATAAACCGTGGCGTCTTTAAATCAAAAGTACGCTAACGGAAATAACTTACTACACGGACGTTCCCCCCGTTTAAAATTCATTATTCAAAGAGGTGAAAAACTATAGCAAACATATATATGAGTATTTTAACCATGGTTCCTGATTTCAAAAGGCGAAAAATTAAAAGGTAAATTTTTATACCTATATTTTTTATGTATATACCTGTATATCTATGTATATGTGTGTCTATTTTTTCATATATATGCATATATATATATTTTTAATACTTTACTCAAAGCAAATTTATAATTCAAATTCAAATCTAAATTTACTCTTTTTCTTTTCTATCTATAACCTATATTAAACTTCTTATCAACTTTAAATCCATACCTTTTATTTTAATTTTTTTCAGATACATCTGCCTTACTTTTAATGCTAGGTTATTTATGGTGTCTTTTAAATTTAATAAAAACCCTTCAAAATTTGCTGACGAGGAGACCTTGCTTATTAAAAAACTATGAGTAATTATTGTTCGTAACTGGATGTTTACCACAATAAAAAGCATTGTTTTCCGAAACGATCGTACAGATAATTGATTTTGTTGTTGTTCCTTCTTATGAAACGGATTTTTAATTTAGTTGAAAATTGATTTTTCAAATTTTTAATTGTCAATCACATTACTTTATATTGAATCAGCTCTAGGATATCTACATATCGAGCTTATTATATATCTAAATTACAACGAGCACTTTTTCTTTTTCTCTTTCCCGTATTTCAATTAAACTAGTAATTTCACTGTTACATTGAAATACACTCAGCTCTTTAGACTATTGCTCTAATCTCCTTTAAATTATATATATATATATATATATATATATATATATATATATATATATATATATATAGGTGTGTGGATATGTGCTTGGTTTTATGTGTTCGTGGGTATATTTTCCTCTTTAATTTAGTATTTTACGTGGTTATTTCATAGATAACACACATTTCAAAACACCTAATATATATATATATATATATATATATATATATATATATATATATATATATATATATATATATATATATGCGTGTCCAAGTAGCAAGCTATGTCACGTGATGACCTTTTTCTTTTCAAAAATGAACACGCTGAATTTTATTTCAAGCAAAATCAAGTGCTCTTTGCAGCCGCGAAGGACGTCTTATTATAGAAGTTAAGTCATAAATTTTGTAATATTTCTTTTCGAGATGCAAGTGCTAATATATTTATTTCAGTTTTTAATTTTTATTTTTATATCATTGTTTTATTAATTGTGTAAATAGTTTTCTAGTGGAAAAATATGCCGATTCTATCTGGAAAGTTCATTTGGAATATATATTGTTTTATTTTTTATAATAGATTTTTCTTGTCCATAAATGTTTATACTTTCCAAGTTGATAGCATAACAGATTTGGCAATTGTATTCATTTTCAGTTAGTGACAGGGTAATCCTTCACCATACTTTTCCCTAAACACGCCAAATGGACTTTTATTAACTACAATACTTAATATTCTTTTAATGGAGAGTAGACAATGCATTGTGGACGCGTTATCGGCAGCTCCCGTTACTCTCGCTTCTCTTTATTTGCCACAGTCCTCGTATTTTAATGAGTGTTTTTTCCTGACAAAGGGTGAAGAAAGAGCTGTATTCTAGGTTGGCAGTATTTTGCGTGAACAGCCGCCAGAGATGTTGGAAAATTTCTGTTTCTATGTCTATCCTTGTTGCCATGTCACTAGTAAGGGTGCTGGAGGTAAACGTTTTATCTGGGCTGACGTTATCCGCCTGATAGTCAGGGACCCGAACCTTGGATTAACCACTTAGGAGGCTGTCATATCAGCAGGCGCAAAGTACTGGGGCTGCTTAATTGCCATTTGGTGAATGGATTCTGGACCATGCAGTAGTCTCTGGTGGGGCCTCTCGATGCCATAATTGTGGGTAATTGTTACGGCTTTACCTTATCATGTGCTAAAAAGAAGAATATGTCTTCGTTTCTATTTCTCTCTTACTTTCCCTTTCTGCCCTGCTTCAAGCAACTCAGTCGACGTAGTCCACAATTCCCAAAACGCCATCATGAAAAGTTTCAATAAAAAAATGCTCGATTAAACGCGGATCTCCATCTTCTAACGTAGACCCCTACTACCATGTCTCCTTCTCAAACATCAGGGGTCTTCGTTCTAACTTCCAGAGGTTGAAACCACATTACCGGAGACTAAACCAGACATATTATTTCTAAATGAAACTGGCACTGAACAAACTATTTCCCTAGAAGAGTTTGTAAGTAAAGGGACTTAACTTCCAAATCTGACCCCCAAGATCGCCATGCCCATGGAATATGTGCCTATATAAAAGATGGGTTTCCATGTGGTAGGAACATCTCCAGAGAAGATCCTAACTTACCCTATATGTGGTCCAGGTTGCACTAGCTCAAACTACTGCATTTATATTTGCTCTCTATCGCCCCCAAAACAGCGGAGTTACTATCTTTAAAAGCATATCTGAGAAAATTGACAACATCCTATCTGTTTATCCTTCAGCTAATATTCATGTCTGTGGAGACTTTAATGTTCACAATGTGGAATGGTTAACTCACTCAAACAAGACCGATGATGAGGTGAGGTTCTGTCATGATTTCTCCATTGCTTATAACCTCACTCAGATTGTTCACGAATCCACCAGTGTGGCCGATACTGACGGCCAGTATGCAAGTCTCCTAGACCTTTTTCTCACAACTTGCCCTAAACTGCGTTTAGCTTCCGTTCTGTCTCCACTTGGATCTTCCGACCACTCTGTTGTATCAGTTCAGATAAAAATGAAATGTAATAAGTCCTCAGATGTACCTCTTTATCGTACACTATATCGATACTTATGGCTGACTGGGATAGCTTCCGTACATTTATATCAGATCTACATTAGCGTTCCATGTTTAAAAAGGATGTGTCCTCTATAGTATTAGACCGGACAGAATGGTTAATTGTAGGTATAGACCGTTTCATACCCTCGAAAAAATCCCAGCAAAAAAACTAACAGCCAGCAATGGTTCTCTCCAGAATGTGCTGCTACCATTGCGAACAGAAATCACTTTTTTCATTGCTTCCAACGTAATAGATGTACTGACGCTAAAGCTGCTTTCAGGACTGCCAGGAACCACTGTAAAAAAGTTATAAAGAACGAAAGAGAGTTATATCCTCAGTCCGTTAAGTCCAAAGTAGCTGAGCAACGGCTTGGTTTCAACCAGTTTTGGCAAATAGCAAACAGAATCCTGAACAGAAGCGTCTTCTCTATGCCAACTATCATTAATGGACCTGAGGTAATCTCGTCAACATCAGACAAAACCAAACTCTTTGCCAAGAACTTTGCAGCTTATTCTACCCTTTGCGACCAAGGCCGCCAACCCCCAATATTTCCTTCTGTATCAGAAAACACGCTATGTCACATACAAATATCTGTACGTGATGTTGCCAAGCTAATCTAAAACCTTGATTCCAGTAAAGTAACCGGCACTGATTGTATTCCAATTATCGCACTGAAAATTCTTCAACCAGAACCAATGCCAATCCTTACAAAACTGTTTAAACGTTGTCTTAAGGAAAATTGCTTTCCATCACCATCGAAGTCTCATCAGTATGCACTGTATTTAAGAATTCAGTTGATCGCTCATCCCGCTTGCAGTACAGGCCAATAAGTCTCTAGTACGTCATGAGTAAGTTGCTGGAATCTGTGTTAAACAGAGAAGTAATCAACCATTTCAGCAAAAATACCTTTTTAGTGACACGCAATATGGTTTCCGTTCTGCTAGATCTATAGCAGATGTGCTTACAGTTATATCTCATATGGTTAGCGAATATCTCGACGGAGGCTTCCTTTCTAGGGCAATTGCTCTTGACATATCAAAGGCCTTTGATAGAGTATGGCATAAAGGTTTACTTTACAAGATATCCAGCTATGGTATAGCTGGAAATGTCTTCTCAATTATTAAATCATTTCTCTCTGATAGATTCATAAGAGTAGTGGTTGATGGGCAGAAATCAGAAGCTCTCAGTATTAATGCTGGAGTCCATCAGGGGTCCATCCAGGGCCCAACTCTCTTCCTGATCTACATTAATGATCTTCCAAATCAAATCCTTACATCATTCGTAGACATTTGTGCTGATGACACTACTATCTATGGTAGCACATCTAAGACAGTAATCGACCAAGTTCTCTCTGATTGTCTCTCCTCTGATCTTGAGCATGTGATACAATGGGGAAAGGAGTGGCTGGTTACTTTTAATGCATCGAAAACCAAGCTTTTATCTTTACATAATCAACGCTCTGATCCCCATCTAGCATCAATTGAAATGAATGACTCTCGTCTTGGGGGGGGGCTCATGTTTTGACAAGCTTCTGGGCTTGACTTTTACTACTGATCTTAAGTGGAACACATACATTAAATCCGTGGCCAAGGCCGCTGGAAAAATGGTGGGATCCTTTTGTCGTTTCCAAGGCCGCTGGAAAAATTTGATTTTAATAAGAATGCCATCGTGTCATACCGTTTCCAAGGCTTTAGATATATCTAGAGACATCGCCGTGATCGCCTCTTCCTTATCCAATGCATGTTATATACATTCAGAGATTACAGTTAGGATATCTGCTTTAGAATAGCTTCCTAAATCCATATTGTTGAAGTTTAACCGCTGTGGGGTGGTGGACTATAGCTTGATTATCTACAGACAAAGACTTTGGTGAAAAGAGGAAAGAGGCTAAAGGAACGATAATTTAATTGGTTCTTTAGTGAGAATTCTTATAAATTGGTACAAACGAAGCAGTTGTCCAGTAGTCAGGAAAATAGGATTCCTTAAGGCATTTGATCAACAGTTTGGAAAGAACTGGAGCAATCAGAGCGAAACATTTTGTTAATAGTATAGCCGGTGTGAGTTCAAGTCCACACGCTTTTGAATCGTCTAAGTTTTTTTTAGATCACTAACTTGAGAAAGAGGTGATTTCAGATCATCTAGTGTGGTTTCTGTCCCCAAAGAAAAATCTATGGGGAAGCGGGTTGCTGGGTTCAAAGTAGAGTTGAGGACAGACCGACGGACAAGAAGTTTAGCATTCTCAGTTGCCATGCATGCAATCTGAAGCTTGTTAGATAGTTGGGAAATTCTTAATTACCCATTATTAAATACATTGTTATAAATTTTCTAGAAATCACGAGTTCCGAATTTCTACGCCTTAATGGGGTTTCTAGTGGTTTCAGTTTATTCTCTCTTAGATGTCACTCTTTCTTACACTTACTTCTAGCTTTTTAAACTTTTGTCTATTTACACTGAATTATGCCGGATAAACGAACGTGTAGTGTGCATGCTGCCTTTTATCAATGGATGCTGCGCAAGTAGCAGTATACCATTGTGAAGAGAAGGGGTTGTTATAGAACTTCCACGTGAGAACATGTGCTTCGATTATAGCTTTGAAACATTCATTAATTTGCACACTATGACACAGGAAAAGAAAAAGATAATTTCCCATAGAGTATCTCTAATGTGATTTCCATTCAGCTTTATAGTAGTACCTTGTCGTTTAAAAAATGATTCTTCAACTTCGGGTCGAGAGTTTATGGTAAAGTCTATCATTATCACAGCATGATCAGCACTCCCGAGAGGACAATTGGCATTTGTAACACAATCCTTAGGAATAGTGGTCAGAAATAGGTCAAGAAGTGCGTTTTGCTTGTCCTGACTTTCGCGAAGACAGGTTGCGAACGTTACTGCAGAGAATGGGATAGAGGAAAGTTAAGTTTGATACTACCAGCAGTGTCTGTTAAACTACAGAAGCCAATTACTGTGGCGAGCATTAAGGCTTGGTTGTTGCTTTTGTTGCTATGACCGTAAAGCGTCCAATTTGGTACGAAGCTATCACTACAAGTAACTATATTGGTGAAATACCATTTTACTGCTTCATTTACATTTTATAGCATTTTCAGAATTGATGGAATGACTCGAACCGAAATTTTTTTTTAATTCAATTTTCGCCCCAAACAAGGCACAGTGCCACTTTGAAGCAGGGGGCTACTATTAAGGAATTAATTAGCGGTGTCATTATGAAGGGAGATGAGTAGAAAGATGTTTGTTCACATTACACTTGAACTTCTGCATATCATTGCAGTTGGGAAAGCAGAATCCCGGAAGGGAGTTCCAAAGACCCGCAGTTCTGGGGAAGAAACTATTGGAGTAAAAGGCTTTCTTGCACCTAGGGATCTCCACTGTAAAGGGATGAGACTTAGTAGCTTGTCGGGTTTGTCGGGGGTAGTTACGTCGGGGAGGTACAAGTGTTTGCAGTTCGTCAGAGCATTCACCATTAAAGTATTTGTAGAACAGGCAGAGGGATGCAACATCTCGTCGATGGGACAGAGGTTGAAGCCTAGATGACAGTTCAGGACCTATCAGGTTGGCGACTCTTTTTTGAACCCTGTCCAGGAGCGAGAGACAAGCAGCAGATGCACCAGCCCAGATGTGACAACAGTACTCCATACATGGGCGAATGGTTGCCTTATAGAGGTATAGGATACTGGCAGGCGTAAGTAGTTTTCTAGCACGGTAGAGGGAGCCAACCTTCCTTGCAGCAGCCTTGGCAATGCTCTCAATGTATCTATTCCAGTTCATATTCCCTGTAAACGTTAGGCCGAGGAGTTTAAAAGAAGTACTTTCAGGCAATGTGTTCTTGGCCATTGCTATTGGTGGTAGAGAAGGTTTCTTGTAGTTATTGAAGGAAACAAGCTTAGTCTTAGCAGCATTGAATGAGACCAACCATTTTTGTCCCCATTCCACTACGGATTGGAGGTCATCCTCTAGTGTTTCTACCATTTTCTTGGATATGTGTTCATTTGTTTTCCCCTCATATCTGTTATAGAGAGTGGTGTCATCGGCAAATATAACCATCTCCGAAACAATTTTATCAGGGAGGTCATTTATGAATATCAGGAATAATAGAGGTCCAAGGATAGACCCCTGAGGTACTCCTGCATTTACATCATATTGTTTAGATGTACGACCGTCGAGGACAACTTTGATTTTTCTATTACTTAAGAAGGATTTAATTACATTATGAATTCTCCCAGTGATTCCATATGATCTCATTTTCCTTAGAGGACCATTGTGCCATACCCTGTCAAAAGCCTTAGATATATCAAGGGCCACCGCTCTACCCTCCCCTGTTTTTACCAATGAATGGTATATACGTTCAGAAACTACAGTTAAGATATCTGCTGTTGAACGGGCTTGCCTGAATCCATATTGTTTGTCAGTCAGGAGTTTAACAGCTGTTAGGTACTGGACTAGAGCTTGATTAACTAAGGACTCAATTTTTTTGCGAAAAGCGGGAGGAGGCTAATGGGGCGATAATTTAGTGGGTCAGTTCTTTCACCAGAATTCTTGAAGACTGGTACCACAGAGGCGGTTTTCCAGCAGTCGGGAAAACAAGATTCGTTAAGGCATTTATTGCAAAGTTTGGACAGAACTGGAGCATCCTCGGCAGAGCATTTTTTTAATAGCACAGCCGGGATAAGATCTGGTCTACATGTTTTGAGGTGTCTAGGTTTTTTATAATAGCATGTACCTGAGAAGGTGTGATTTTCAAATCGTCTAGTGTGGCGTCTGTTCGCAGAGGAAAATCAGGGAGTGAGTGGTGTACCGAGTTCAGTGTGGAGTTTGAGGCAAACTGACTGGCAAGAAAATTAGCCTTGTCAGTTGCCGTGCAAGCAACCTCATGATTGTTTGATAGTGAGGGAATACTTGACTGTCCATTATTTACTACGCTGTTGTAGATTTTCCAAAAATCCCGGGTTCCTAATTTCTGTGCTTCGATGCGCTTCTGGTGGTTTCAGAGTAATGTGTCTAAGCTGTCTCTATCACTCTCTTACAATTATTTCTAGCTACTATAAACTTCTGTTTATTTGAGCTGGACTTATGTCGGTTGAATCTGCGGAACGCATGCTGCCTTTGACAAATGGCAGCTGCACAAGCAGAAGTAAACCATTGGGGAGAGTGGGGCTTGCTATAGTATTTCCGTGCGGGAACATGTGCTTCAATAGCAGTTTTGAACCATTCAGTTGTCTCATTTGCACACTGTTCCGCTGGAAGAGTAAAGATATTTTGCCAGGAGGCATCTCTGATGAGCTCCCTGATGGCTTCCCAATCAGCATTTTTGTAATAAGTCGTTGTTTTGAGTAGTGGGTCTTCAGTTTTAGGGTGATAATTTAGGCTGATTTCTACCATTATCACAGCGTGATCAGCATTCCCGAGTGGGCTGTGGGCATTTGTTGTACAGTCATTGGGAACCGTTGTCAGAAAGAGATCTAGAAGTGAGGCATGTTGATCTTGCAGGTCTGGGAAACGTGTCGGAAATGTAACCAACTGAGATAGGGAATGGGATATAGAGAAGCTATGTGTTTCGCTACCAGCTACGTCTGTGTGGTTAGAGAATCCTAGCCAGTTACTTTGGTGGACATTGAAGTCACCAAATACATGTATTTGTGCGCTAGTATCTAGGGAGATGCTATATCTATGCTGTCTGAGACTTTGTTTATTAGGGTACAGTCTTGGTTTGAGGGAGAGCGGTAGAGAAAATACAAGTAGCTAATATTGTGTTGCATATTTAGTCTGAAGCACATAAAGGCCTGGTCCTCTGATTCTAGTTTTATTTCTCTAGTCAGGGGGAGGGTGTTACGAATATAGACTCCAAGCCCATGCATATGTCTGTTCGAGTCCTTACGGTAGAGTGGGAGATAACCAGGCATGTGAAAGGTGTTAGAGGGAATGGAGGAGTGAAGGTTAGTTTCACTTAATGCTAAGATATCCGGGATGCAGTTTCAGGAAAATAGTGTTATCTAAATAGCCGTTTGAGTTCCATTATAGTAGATTGAGTACCAGACTGTTGAATTGAAAAAAGTCTGGACATTTGGAACAGGCGTCCATAACCACAAATGAACTAAGGCCACTAATCGGATTGGCAAAATTTACATGTATTCTTGACCATGGTTGCTCTGGTTATATCGAGCGAAAATCTTAAATTGAGGTGGATTCGGCTTTGCTTTCCTGCTCGTTATATAACGTTTGATAGCACGTTATATACGTGTGTCTATATTAAGCTAATAAACCATATTGATTTCATTCGGTTAATTATTGGCTTTCCCAAATGTAATTATTTAAGAGCTGCTTACTTGAGATTAGTGAAACAACGACACGATTTACGAAAATCAGACAATCAATGATAAGAAAAGGACCACTGATGAGTTTGAACTGCCTCCCGTGGTGTTATGAGACCATGGAACCTTCACACATTTTGGATCATTGGCTGATGTTGTATTTTTTTGGTAGACGTTAAAACTTTGCCACTAGGATAGTTCGAAAATAATTATAAGCGTGCGTTAAAAATCGTTCTTGACACTGATGCCAGTGATAACCATATCGTTATCTGGAACTACTTGTGATTAGTCCTGATAAGGCATCAACCTGACCAAATTTCGTTCTGCGTTATTGTATTCTGACATCATATTTCAGTAAAATGATTACCTATCGTTGCAATCGACTGGCTGAATATACCAAAACACTTTTCTTCGAGCCGAATATTGAAAGTAGTTGCTTGTGGTTAATCAGAATTGTAATGAGACGCCCGAACAGAATCTTGTGAATTTTTTACAGCAAAAATCAGTATTAAAAAAAAATCAGTATCAATCAATTTTAATCTAATCGTCGTCACCAATTGTTTCGGGTTTTTAAATATGTTTTGTTTATGAAACGCTCACGGAAAATGATACGAGAACGAATCGGAATGTTTAAAAATTCATTCAACAACTTACGAGTGAGATTAGATTATTTCATTGATTGGATGTTCAATGATTATTAATCTCTCCTTGAGAGCTGTGCCTGCTCCGTCCTCAAACTGTCATGGCCAACTCGTCCATTAAAAAGCGATTACTTCGTTGTCAGTTAAAGGGCAGTAACACAATATTTTTCTTTTTAGGTTGACCTAACACGCACACAAACACACACACGCCCCCAACACCTATAACGATTCTTATCTTGAGTTGGGCATTTTGGGAACTGATCAGGATATAGTATTGGCGTATTAAGCGATGCTTTTTGTGTAAACAAATAGAGCTTAGGTATTCGGAGGATGTCAAAACATCGTTAATTCACTGCCCACACAACATCTGCTGATTGGCGTAATGGTTGAACGCCTTGACTATCATACGGGCGGTCGTATTTCGATCCTGGTTTGAGGATGTTTCCTGTCTAGCCGCACTGATGAGCTGTGATACAGCGAGCCAGTACTGTTTGTGGATGATATATCTATATCTATCTATCTATCTATCTATCTATCTCTCTCTCTCTCTCTCTCTCTCTCTCTCTCTCTCTCTATATATATATATATATGTTGTAAGTATTCCAAGATATATGGTATCTATTTCATTACTACATGTTTTTTTTATAATTATTTTACTAAGTTTCTATTAATTTTTCTTAAGTTATAATTCAGGAAATGTTTTTCTGAGTATTTAATTTTTATCTGTTGATTTTAAATCTTGGCTTTTATATTGACATAAATGTTTCTGATAATTATCTGAAAGCCTTTTGATATTATTTCTTTTCTTCGATCTGTTCGTTGTATGCTTTATACGAGACGGCAGATGTTTATATGATCATTTCAATTTGTTACTGCAGCCTTTCGCTCCGTAATTGAGATTTTATCTCGGCATCTTATAACTCTGATCCGTAATACTAATTAAATTATAGATTAAAGACAATTTATTACGTAAAATCATCATCATTTGACTTTCTAAAAGTGATCCTCATATAAATTGATTTGAAGTAGATCATAATATTTTATCACGTATTATAAATAGAGAGAAAGAGAAAGAGGGAGAAAGAGGGTGGTAGAGGAAGAGACAGACAATCAGAGAGAGAGAGAGAAAGAGAGAGAGAGAGAGAGAGAGAGAGGAGTCGAGTATAATTAACAGCTTCAATCTAAATTTACTACTAGGTTTAATATCAACATATATAAATAATAACATTTTGTATCAGATTTTTAAACTGGGAATCACATCAAATGATTTTCTGAAAAAATGCTATTTATAACAGAACTCGGAAGAGATGCCCGGCAATGGCCGGTGGTAAAATACGATTACATCTATGTTAATGCATGCAGTAATCGTATATTTTATTACAGAGTCAATTAACAATTGAATATTATATTTTACCTAATATATAGTATTCAAGAGATAGGTAAGAAAAACTTATTAAATGAAGAAATAAGTTACATTTGGGCATATACAGAAAGAAGTAAAAATATGTCAGCAAGTTGAAATGAACAGTATTTCAACTTGTCGATATATTTCTGTATGCGTTATTTATCCAAACAAAGATCTCACTTGTCATAATTCTTGGTCTATGATTACTATTTCCTATTGTCTTCAGTATTATGTGACAAGTAGCTTAAGAGTTTATCAGTGAAATATTTGCATATGCACATACACATGCATCTAATGCTTTATTTATATATATTAATCGCAACTTACCACGAAACATTTGAGGATAGGGATCAGTTCGATCAATAGACTGTTGCTGATGAATACAATACAAAAATTACGAATATGTCACAACTCCAAACAAAAGTCGACCCAGGAAACTTGAATTCTTTTCTTCTCTTTTATGGTATGTGAGGAATAAGAAACAAAATAGATTGGGAGAGGCCTCGTATTTTGACAAGCTTCTGGGTTTGACCTTTACTTCTGATCTGAAATGGAACACGTATATCAAGTCTATTGCCAAGGTCGCTGGAAAGATGGTGGGATCCTTCTACCAGAAGATATCCCACTACTGATGCAATTCTCTATCTATATAAAAGCCAAGTACGTCCAAGGATTGAATACTGCTGCCATATTTGGGCAGGAGCTGCTAAAAAAAGCCTATCCTGCCTTGACAGAGTACAAAATAGACTTCGTGGCTTACTGGGGGATGCCCTTTTCTCTACCCTGCAACCTCTCTCCCACAGAAGAGGCGTTGCGAGCCTATCCTTGTTTTATCGTTATTTCCATGGCAAGTGCTCGTCTGAACTCCAATCTCTGCCCCCCTCGCCAATCTTTCACGAAAAACACCCGTCTAGCTGAATCCACTGTGAAAAATTTCACCCAGTCTTTATCTGTGCCTAAATCAAAACGCAGATTCCATGAACAAATCTTCTTTCTTAGAACTGCACGCTTGTGGAACTCTGTTCCGTCTGCCTGCTTCCCACCTGACTACAACTTGGATGTCTTCAAGTCCAACGTTAACAAATTCCTAATGAACCGCCCCCTTAAGTAAACACTTCATGAAATCTCCACACTAACGTAATGTACTTGCAATAATCCTTATCCCTGCGTGGCTTCCGGGCCTTGATAAATGGTGACCACTGTGTAAAAAAATAGATTCGCAGGGTACAATAAGACTTCCCTAGGTTCACTTTTGCTTATAGTTTTTTTAATATATTTTATCAGCTTTCCCCCCCCCCCTTTATTGTCGTTTGTTCGTTGCAATTTTAGGCTTCGGTTTCTCTTTCTCATAACTTACTGTTACCGCGTCAATCATTATAAACTGAATAATATATCATCGACCATTAAATACCAGAAAATATGCTTTTACTCCTTATTTCTCATTATTAAAGTGTGAGTTGAAGCATTGGTTACGATTTATTACATTAAGTGTTCATTTATATTCTCTGATATCTTATTGAACATTGCTTGTCCTTTGTAACTTTCAATGCTTTTACAATATTTATCAGAATAATGCAATACTCTTGTTTTCGTTACGGTTAAAACGTCTCTAGACCCTCACGCTGTCTGGCATCGCCGCAAATGAACAAACAAAAAAAATCTGACTTTTTTTTTGTTTTAGCAAAATACATTTATCACCATTAGTTTCCAAACAATTTTCTTGTTTTTTTTCAAAATGTTCATTTCGTCTGCCATGAGATTACCACCAACTTAAAAATTCCTCGTCACTACTACGTAGCCATACGTCCATCTAATCCGAGGTATACTTTTCTTCACCAACCTAACGCTGGTATTTGGCAGCCATTTCTCGTCTTCGACTGTACACGTCCATTTTCTTTGCTTACCCCCGACCACGTGCTGTCATTTTTTACTTTGTCTTGTCACGCAGACTTACTAATTTACTGTTATGCCGGCCTTCCTTGAACGGAGGAATTTACACCAATTAGCACTATAAATAGCGCTAGTAATTCCAACGCTGGTGAAAGAGATGCGACTGCACGCTTTCCTATCTTTGTACATTATTGTTAATACAATTGTTCCTTAACCGAACCTCGACTTGATTGTTCTTATTTTCACTGTTGTTCCACAGCACAACATTTACATATGTGCTTTTTCGGATACCGCTGCTAATATCTTCGCGAGCTAGCTATTCCACAGCTCCTACTAATATTTTCCCACGCGCTCATATGCGCTCTGTAACATACAGTCGGTAATTATTTTCATTTCCCTTTGACCATGTTTTTATTTCATGCCAACTTTTGTATTTAATCGTTTGACCCAGTAGTCTCGTTTTTTTTTTTTTTCATTTTCCGTCTTTTAACCTGAAACATTACATTGCAAAATAACACTTTTAGGTGTTAGACTTTCCCACATTTAAAAGCCATTTTCCTTATCCACGAGGAAAGGAATGATAATGGATATTACAGCAACCCGTTGTCTGACTCGGACTGGATATTGTTGAAAAAAAGCAGAGGAAGCCAGATTAAAAACTGACCGACAATGTTGACTGACATAACCCTCTTAAATTAAGAACAATATGTCGCCGGGCAGAGGCTGCTAGAGATAGCTTATCCGGCCTTGACAGAGTTCAAAATATATTTTGTAGCTTAGTGGGGGATGCCTTTTTCTCTTCCCTGCAACCTCTTTCCACAGAAGAGACGTTGCTAGCCTATCTCTGCTTTGTCATCATTTTCATAGCAAGTGCTCAGCTGAGCTTCAATGTATGCGCCCCTCGCCAAACTTTCGCGAAAAACACTCGTTTAGTCAAAACCACTATGAATAATTTCCCACACTCTTTATCTGTACCTAAACTTTAATGTATATTCCATGAACTAAGATTCTTAGAACTGCATACCTGTGGAAGTCGGTTTCGATTGCCTGCTTTCCAGATGACTAGAATCTGATTTTCTTCAAGTCCAACGTAAACAAGTTCTTGATGAACCATTACCCTCAGTAATCCAATTCACGAAATTCCCACTATTTATGTTTACTACGCTATAATCACATTGAATAATGTATACCCATTAGCCCTTATCCTCGAGTGGCCTCCGCGCCTTGATAAGTGGTGACTCCTGAGTAAAAAATAAAAACTTAATAGCAACCTATATAATCATGTTTCTCTATTCGCGTTCTCTGTTTTTTGTTTCGACACGAGGGACGATCAGTATCCATTAGTTCTTTGACTTTATTCGAGTGGGTGGAAAAAAGTGGGAAATGAGACTTGTCGAAGACGGTCACATACAAGCTTAACTCTCGAGTTCTTAAAATGCTTCTTCATATATTATATACAGTACATAATATATATATATATATATATATATATATATATAATTTACCGTTTTTATATTTGAATTTTATTCAGAAAAAATATAAATGGTGTTTTAAGCTTCCAGATTGGTTGAAGATTGGGACCTCAAATGCACAATATGTAACCTAATAAAGCCACTCTACTCTATTCAAGGATAGCTATTCTATTTGGATACTAAAATCCCATATCCTTTCTTTGTTCCAACTCTTATATTATTTCTCTATGTGCCTTAAAAAGATTTAATATTTAATATATTTTCTATGTATGTACTAAATAGCAATATTATATCCAACCAAAATTAATATTTTGCTAATGAATTTACGTCTAAGGAGTTGAGCCTACATCGAAAATGAAAATGCATGGGTTAAGGACATTTTTTTATAAATATTGAATTCTTTACGCAAACAATACATTTTTGTTTTGAAAGTTATATATTTCTGGATGAAATTTAAAGATCAAAACTAAACATTTTTATTTGGTCTATCTAGTACATTGAGCAAATTTATTCGGCTGGGATTGTCTTATATAAAAATATTACATTCTAAATATATTTGGTAAGACTTGAAACCACAAGATTCATTAATGTGTGAGCTAATTCATTTCATCGTTTATATATATATATATATATATATATATATATATATATATATATATATATATATATATATATATATATATATATGGAGGCCAGGCGCGATCGCAGACGCAATTTTATTATACCATCCCTATTTAAGTTAAAACATACTTATCAAAGTATTATTATGTACATCTATATCAAAAACATTTGTAAACGTTTTTTTAATTTGGCATTTTTTTATTTTCATACTTTATGGACCAAGCGCGTACACAGGCCCCGCAATTTTAATGACTCATCATTATGCCAGATCAAACATACTCATTCCTATGTCACGATACATCTTCTATCATTATATGTGATCAGTTTTCTATAATAGTCAACCATATAGGAGCCTATTCGTGACCAGACACACACACAGACGTTCAGCTTTATATTATAGATATATGCATTTATATAAATACTAGCATTTCAGCCCGGCGTTACCCGGGTGTTTGGAGGTGTATATTGAGCAAAAAATAAAATAGCGGTCATTTTTTTTAACTTTGACCCCTATTATGACCCCCTAACATTTATTGTTTTGGGCTCCAATCAAGTTAGATCCATGTCCAAGGAACCTATATCTAAAATTTCAATTGTTTAGACCTAAAATTGTCGGAGGAGTTTGGTAGAGTTCTTAAAGGTCAAATCGTTGAACTTTGACCTCATAACAACCAAATTTCTGGCCGAAAACCGATCACATCGATTTTCCCAAATCTCAGTACCCCGTATATTAAATTTCCAGTATGTAGACTAAAAATTGACAGAGTTATTGCATAGGGATATGTAACCAGACACACAGACAGACACACACACATACACGTTCACCTTTATAGATATACTAGAATTTCATCCCGGCGTTGCCCGGGTGTTTGGATGTGCATGTTGAGCAAAAAGAAAAAAAGTGGCAGTGGGAAGGCAGGCTCGAACCCGTACCGCGAAGGAGGAAAAGAACGGGGTAAAAACCTAACGTTTATGCTGTTAAACCGGCAGCGACATTTTTTTTTTAATTAATGCTATACAATCTAAAGGAGAGGATAACTTTAAAAAATATCGGCGAAAAAGTGACCCCTGCTGTAGAAATGTGCCTCGTTGAAGGGGAAGATATTAATGTTTTTAGCCAATTTTTCGATATTTGTCGTATGAAAGGTCGATCGTTAAAACGATACTGATCTTGGTAAAATCTGTCGCCTCTATTGAAAGTTTAAGGCAGACATGCAAACATACATACATACACACATTTATATATTTGTAACTAAATATTTTCGACCCAAAATGACGAAAAAGCTTGCCCTATCTCTGAATACCCTTTATGTAAAATTTCAAATATTTAGACCAGAAATTGTCTGAGTAATTTGGAAAACACCGCTATTATGACCCTTTAAAATTTATTGTTTTGGGCTCAAATCAAGTTATTAAGTTAGATCCATGTCCAAGGAACCTATATCTAAAATTTCAAGTGCGTAGACCCAAAATTGTCGGAGGAGTTTGTAGAGTTCTCAAAGATCAAATCGTTGAACTTTGACCCCTTAATCGCTAAATTTCGTGCAAAAAAATAACGATCACATCGATTTTCCCAAATCTCAGCATCCTATATATCAAATTTCGAGTCTGTAGACTAAAAATTGACAGAGTTATTTCATAGGGAAATGTACACAGACACACACACACACATACACGTTCACTTTTATAGATATATATATGTATATATAGATAGATACACACATATACACGAATGAATTTCTTTTTATTTTTTTGTGTATTGATATTCATATTAAAAACCATATTTTCTATTTATTTAAAAAGCAAATACAGCTTTCTCATATATGGGCCGTGGAATTGCATCATCTAAAAAAGATCTAGCTAATTTGCATATTCTTTTAAACATTCATTTAAGTAATTTCTTTATAATTTTTTTTATATTTTCTTATGGGATGATCATTTTTAGGTAACTGTTATGTGTAATTATATTCATGCAGATATTTTATGAGTTATCCTTGCGTAATATTTGCATAAAAAGTCTATAGTAAACACAAACATGTTTCTCTACATATTCATGTATGCACATATATATTTGTTAAAAAAGATTTGCCTACAAAACTAATCTGTTAGTTTTTCGTCGACAGACATGAAACTTAATATTTAGGTATGCTAACCTATGCGGAACTTTATATTTGAGTTTTAGTCGGGAAAAATCGGTGCAAAAGTGGTAAAATTAAAAGAATTGAATTTGGCAGGTGAAGGTCGACAACGACATTACGAATATGTATGCGTAACGTAATAGCTAATGGTTTATGTTTTAATTTTTGCCTTGCAGCAAACATTTTTTCATAACTCCAGCATTAATGTCAAATAAAAAAAATACATTGTAAGTTAAACGTTTTTGTTTCGATTCTCGGTGGTGGCGCGCGAGTCATTCCTTAAAAACCTTTAAAATCATGTGTCTATTATAATACACTAATAAATACGAAATCTGCAGTTTTCGGTAAAACTGTAAACTTATTTAATACCGCGTTTAATTCCAGCACAAAACATTTTAGTTTAGTTAATTCTCTAGAGGGAATTAATTTTGACAATGAAAACCTTGTCCCTAATAGCGCGTAAACTGGACAGATAGTCTGTCAAGTAAACGTAAGAGACAACGTATCGACCACTTTGATTTAAAGGAGATGTGCCTATCATTTATTTCCCCGTGAGCATGGAGTGCCATTCCTAGCATGTTACAACCGTTCAAAAAAACGTTCCGACGGCCCAGGCAAACCAGTTAATTTCCCTGGCAATCGACCATCGCATCACCCCAAACAAGGCACAGTGTTTCTTTTAAATAGGAGGCTAATATCTGGGACATAAATTGTAGAGGTTCTATGTAGGGAGCTGAGCAGCAAGATGTCTGCTTATATTTCACTTAAAATTCAGCATGTCAGTACAGCCAGAGAAACAGATACCCGGCAGGAAATTCCAAAGTCTAGCAATCTTAGGAAAGAAACTATTAGAGTAGAAGGGTTCCTTACATCTAAGGATTTCTACCGTGTAGGGGTGGGGTTTTGCTGCTTGTCGGGGGTATTTACATAAAGGGGATTCAAGGGCTTGTAGTTCTACCATTAAAGACATTGGTAAAACAGATAGGGGGACGCAACACTTCGTCGATGGGACAGCAGTTGAAGCCTAGTTGATTATGTGGGACCTATTAAGTTGGTGATTCTTTTTTTTAACTTTGTCTAAGAGGTAGAAACTAGTATCAGATGCACCAGCTCAAATGCGGCAATAATACTCCATGCATGGGCGAATAATGGCCTTGTAAACTTACAGGATACTCTCAAACGTAGGTAACTTTCTAGCGCGATAGAGAGAGCTCACTGTCTTTGCAGCAGCCCTGAAAATGCCTTCGATGTATCTGTTCCAGCTCATATTCCTCGGGTTGTGTTCTTATTTACTTACTTTTCCTATCTGTTTTATTCGGATTTCACTGAGAATTTGAAATATTATTTTCTGATGAATGTTCATGGAATTCATTTTGTAAAAGATATTATGGATCTACTATTAACAGGAAACATCGGTACTTAGCAATGCCCACATTAGTTGTTCAGCAAATAGAAGGATTTGTTAGAAAAAAAAACATGCTTATAAAAATCTTTTTAAGCAAACACGCCTAAAAAACAATAAACACTAACAAACGCTATTTCAAAAAAATTTAAGAAATAAACAGAATTATTTAAAAAATAAATGATTAATAAAGACACGATGAAGAAAAGTACGGAGAGTTGATAGGAAAAATCAGGTATGCCGACCTTTTGTAATTTCCAATACAAAATATTCTCTGTTGGTAAAACTCCCGTTTTTATGGATACTTTAAAATATATTTTAAAAAGTTTTTAGTTTATCTGCTACAAACACACAAACACACAAGAAAATATTAAATGTAAATTCTGGTGACATAATATTAAAGAGTATGAAAAAACACATACACGTCCTCCTTATAAAAAAGCCGTTCCACATATATCTGTATTAAACAAATATGAAGGCCAACAAGCACCAGGAGGAAATGGAGGGGTTACTGTGAAATCATTTACTGTCTGTCCAAAAAGTCACTGAAGGGGTTTAAACTTAAATAGATTCATTATTTCTGATGATATCTTTCTGTAATTTGAACACAATCTGTCTAAATCATTTGGGAATTTTTAAAATATTCAAAATAAAAACAATCTTTATTCATGAAAAATAATGTTTTTAAAATGTTACCCAATTTCAGCTTCGCATTTTTGTGCTCTTTTTAAAACCTCATTCATAACAGATTGCAGAATTTTTCAAGTTTTGCGGTGTTTAGGGTTTTTTTTTAACAAAGACTCCTTCTTTCAGATATACCCACAAGAAAAAGTCGTCGCACAATGTTTGTTTTGTGACTTGGGCTATCTCTTACATGAAATTGCCGTCGATAGGTTCTTTGAGTCATTTCGTACGTTGTTCACTCCTATACGTATGCAGGATATATTTACAAAATGTAAAATACCTGAAATAGAGAAAAATAATCATTAATGGTAAAATAACAAAGGTTTTCAACACTACAGTGACTTTGGGACACCCTGTATATATATATATATATATATATATATATATATATATATATATATATATATATATATATATATATATATATATATATATATATAACTACTTAATTTACTCACATAAAATTAATATACGAAAGTATAGATTTATGCGTAAACTTTAAGTATTTATTTCAAAATTGCTCAATACGTAGGTAGAGCTATTTAGTAATTTATAAAATATATATGGCGATTAAGCTACACTGAATATTCGGCATTTCATCCACTCTAGGACTCCTCAGGCTTCTGCGCGAATTCTGTGTTTTTTTATCGTTTTTATATGCTCCTCTCCTATTGAGATTTTAGTTTGCCAATCAGCTTTCTAGTATCCACCGCGCCCCTTCCTATCAGCCAATGGGCATGCATTTTATCGGACAAAGGATCTGTTTTAAAACTAGGTTAGTGTTTATTTATTGTTAGTTTATATATAAATATATATATGTGTACATACATACATGCACATATATACACATACATATATGTGTGGTCGTTTATGTATATTCATGTTTATTTAATTTAATTCATATATATATATTTTTTTTTTTTTTACACAGTGATCACCACTTACCAAGGCCCGGAAGCCACTCAGGGATAAGGGTTATTGCAAGTACATTACGTTAGTGAGGAGATTTGCTGAAATGTTTACTTAAGGGGGCGGTTCATTAGGAATTCGTTAACATTGGACTTGAAGACATCCAAGTTGTAGTCCGGAGGGAAGCAGGAAGACGGAACAGAGTTCCACAGGCGTGCAGTTCTAAAAAAGAAGCTTTGTTCATGGAATCTGCGTTTATATTTATATATAAACTAACAATAATAAAAAAAAACACTAACCTAGTTTGAAAACATATCCTTTGTCCGATAAAATGCATGCCCATTGGCTGATAGGAAGGGGCGCGGTGGATACTAGAAAGCTGATTGGCTAACTAAAATCTCAATAGGAGAGGAGCATATAAAAGCGATAAACAACCACAGAATTCGCGCAGAAGCCTGAGGAGTCCTAGAGTGGATGAAACGTCGAATATTCAGTGTAGCTTAATCGCCATATATATTTTATAAATTACTATATATATATATATATATATATATATATATATATATATATATATATATAAAGTAACGGCGTTCGTGTGTGTATGTGATTGCGTGTGTATGTATGTGTGTGTGTGTACAACTCTCCTACAGTCTACACGACCGGACTGATCATGACCAAACCTGGCATGATGATGTCCCCCACCTTGCTATAGTACACACTACTAAAGGTCAATGTCATAGGCTATATATATATATATATACGCTACTACAGCCCACATCACTAGCCGATTATGACTAAACCTGACGTGATGATGGTCTCTGATCTGATGGTAGTGCACATTATATTTCAAAGTCAAGGTCAAAGGTTAAATTCGAAACTTTGCTCGTGGTCAATATTTTAGATGAATTAATTAAAATCCATGTTGAATATTTGTTTGCTTAACTTTAAGATAAAAACATTCCTTTACCCATCTCACTGAAAGTTTTAATTGCATTTATTTATTAAACTCCAAAACAAAATAGAATTTATAAAAATATCATGTATTTTGTCGGTTACTCATAACTTTAGATTAGCTTTGAATCTGTCCATCTTAAAAATGGACGCGTTTCTGTCATTTCGATTTAATTATAAAATCTTTCCTAAGCGGGAATTAATTTATTTTCACCATGCACTTTTAACCTTCATCTCTATTGAACGTCTGACCTTCGCAATATTTAGCATAAATCTTCCAGCAACCAATTTCCCAGTAATTCGTTGCTATTCCTAATGGAATTTTCCGTCGATTTGACGCGCTTCAAAAGCGCCGATTCCATTTTTCCACATTTCTTTCCTTATCACTTTTTCATAATCTTCCTTTTACAACTTTCTTTTCCACTTTTTTTTCAAAGACATTATTTATTTAAGAACCCATTCATTCAAACACATTCTGTTCCTTTTAAAGAATATTCACACTCTTTCTATTTATTGTTCCTTTTGTTGCTCTTTGTCCTGTTGCATTTTATTATAGTTCTATTATTGCAACTCACCTGGGGTTCTCACACTAATCTTCAAAAGTAATTTGTCTCCTAAAAAAACGTGTTTGTTTTTCATTCTGATTGACAGCAATTACATCCAGGTTTTCAATGTTATACATTTAATTACACTACTAGCGGGACCCGGGGAAATTCCACAGCGGACTCTTTCATGTGTAATATATACTTATTGGCATTTTGTGGATGTTCAGCGTAAATGAAGACGTCCGGATATTATTGTAACTTTTTGTTAAAACTGCAAAATTATTTATCTAATCAAGCAGGGACGGCTGGAGTAGCTAGTGCGTAAATACGCTTAAAGATGATATTTTTATTCATGCAGATTTCGTATATATTATTACAGAGTCATCGATTCTTATATATTATAATGTTCTGATTTTAAGAATTAAAAATATATCCATATTACTTGGCTGTATTAGCTTGAATCGAAATCAATAGTCCAAAACATTAGCATGTTTAGTGACTATATAATATTTGTCTATATAAATAAAACATTATATGTTTTTTAATGAGCAATCTTATTAACCTCGTTTTAATACATGAGTTTTATCTTCTCAATACCTTTAACTTTATAATAAATATATATATATATATATATATATATATATATATTAGTACTCACGTGAAAGAGCAGGACACAAAATGTTTTAAATAATAATAATAATAATAATAATAATAATAATAATAATAATAATGATAATAATAATAATAATTGAATAACAATAACAAATACTTTCGCTGGCGAGGACTACTATTGAGCGTAACCAGTTATTCAGGCCTTTTGAAATTTTCATTTCTATTTTTCTAGTTATCTACTGAATATTTTTAATGAAACCTATATAAAATATGTTCCGTATTAAATTGTAAAGATGTTCTATTCTGAAAGAAGTTAAAAAAATTTAATCTAAAAAAGTTATTTTAAAGTTTTTGTTTAAAAATATCAGATTTTCTTATTATTCAGACATGTATGACAAAGAAAGAGTTGTAAAAAAGAGTTGTGCTGTGAGGAGAAATACAAACTGAAACAGAGAGTACATTCAGACCTGTAATAATACAAAGAGGGGGTTGCAAAAATTAGGTGTGGCGTGAGGAGAAATACAAACTGAAACATAGAATAGGAGAGTTTTTATAAATACATGGAAAACCACATTCATTTTTTTAATCCAAATTAATAAATTAAATAAAATATAATCTTAAAACGATAAGATACAAGTTAGAAAAGCATTTCATCTAAGGCAGGAAAATTGTTAAAGAAATGTTTTTTACGATAGGCTTTAAAAATAAAGGTACAAGTTTCAATTTGAAATTTATTTCTCTTCAAAGTGCACTTTTATACATTTTACAAAGTAAGGTATTAAATTTTTATACATTTCTTTGTAAAATGTATAAAAGTGCACTTTGAAGATAAATGCATTTCAAATTGCAGAGTTTTAACCTACACAACCCGCCATGCAAAAAAAAAACAACAACAAAAAATACACGCTATAAACTTGTCTACAGTAGAACTTTTACGACCCGTTGCCCTTTCATTGTGGCTAAGCGACGACATAGAAAAAAATTACATTTATATTCGATTATCCCCCCCCCAAACAAGGCACTGTGGCATTTTGAAGTAGAGGGCTAGTATCGGGGACATAAGTTGCAGGGGTATTATGAAGGAAAATGAGTGGAAAGATGTCTGTTCACATTATACTTGAACTTCTGCATGTAAGTACAGTTGGCAGAATCCTGGAAGCGAGTTCCAAACTTTAGCAGTTCTGGGGAAGAAACTATTGGAGTAGAAGGCTTTCTTACACCTAGGTATCTCTACTGTAAAGGGGTGGGATTTAGCTGCTTGTCGGGTTTGTCGAGGGTGTTCACGTCGAGTGTAGTTCTTCAGAGCATTCGCCATTAAAGGACTTGTAGAACAGGTAGAGGGATGAAACATTTCGTCGGTGGGACAGAGTCTGAAGCCTAGATGACAGTTCAGGACCTACCAGGTTGACAACTCTCTTTTGAACCCTGTCAAAGTAGTGAGAGACAAGTAACAGATGCACCAGCCGAAGTGTGACAACAGTACTCCATAGACGAATGGTGGCCTTATAGAGGTACAGAATACTTTCAGGCGTAAGTAATTTTCTAGCACGGTAGAGAGAGCCTACCTTATTCGCAGCAGCCTTGGCAATGCCCTCAATGTACTATTCCTGTTCATGTTCTCTGTAAACGTTAGGCCGAGGAGTTTACAAGAAGTAAGGGGTTGAAGGACCAAGCACAGTTCCATGTTTACTTTGTGCAAGGTGCAGCAGTTGTTAACCTCCATTACAATATTTTGCAGAGTTACCATGCAAAGTGACTTTAAACAATGTCCAAAGCAATACATTAAGAAAAGAGAGTTATATTGAAAAACTAAACAGGATAGCGTGACTTTGTATTCCTTGTATGGCGATCTTCTAGCAATGATGTAACAAAACACGTACTTTTAATTTGTTATGAGCCAGAACGGAAGTAGCAAGGGCTCAGAAAACTGCCATGCCAGTATTTATGAAAGTGAGTATTATGACTGGTCTTACCGGAAATACAGGGTGTTTCAAAAGTCTTGGGAACATAAAGATTTTTAATAACTCAAAAACTATTAGGAGTTAAACAATGAAATTGGTACCGTTGGAAAGGTTAAAGTTTCAAGTTTTGTGGGGAATCTTCAAACTTGCTCAATATGAGCACCATTCGTCACACGGCAGATATCTACTCGATAGTCCATTTCCTGCCAAACGCGTTCCAGCATCTTGACGTCAATGGTTCCCAAAACTGCCGTTATTCGAGCCTTTAGTTCGTCAATATCTCTTGGAATAGGCGGCACATAGACTTGTTGCTTGACAAAGCCCCAAAGGAAAAAGTCACACGGGGTAAGATCTGGAGACCTAGGAGGCCAGGTCATGAGAACGTCATCACCTCGCCCAGATCTCCCAATCCATCTACCAGGCAGCCTTGTGTTAAGAAACTGCCTTACTCTAAGTCTCCAGTGTGGTGGTGCACCATCTTGTTGAAAAATGAAGTCATCAGATTCTGCTTCTTCCAACTGAGCCATTAACCAGTCTTCCATCATGTTGAGATAGGATTCACCAGTGATAGTTGCCTCTTCAAAGAAGAACGGTCCATAGACACCTTTCTTGGAAATTGCACAAAACACGTTCACTTTTGGTGAATCTCGCTCGTGCTCAAGAATTTCATGAGGATTCTCAGTACCCCATATGCGAGTGCTATGCTTGTTAACTTTGCCATTCAGATGGAAGGTCGCCTCATCGCTAAAAACAAGCCGGTCATCAAAGCCGTTATCTTCCAACTTCTCTTGCATTGCAATGCAAAAGTCACGGCGAAGTGGCTTATCAGTGTCCTTCAACTTTTGGACCAACTTGAGCATGTAAGGTACCATTTGCAGTCGTTTCCTTAAGACACGCCAGACAGTTGCTGGAGCAAGCTGAAGTTCCCTGCTGGCTCTTCTCACTGATTTACGGGGGCTCCGCTGAAAGGCTGTCCGGACTTGCTCAACTGCAGCTTCTGAAGTTGAAGGGCGACCTGTTCGCTTACTTGGGCACAAACACCCATCTTTCACAAATTTAGCATGCCATCTGACAATGGGTTTCCTTTCAGGGACTTCTTTTTTAAATTTCCTGCGAAATGCACGCTGAACACATGTCCACGATTCAGTCTTTGCAAATTGGAGGACGCAAAACGCCTTGTCTTGTTTAGAGAACGCCATTACTGCACATGGAAAGATAAGACGAAAATCATTAGTATGACCGAAAACTTGATTAAGCAAGCTTTAAAATGACACCAGTTTCATTTTTCTACCTGGAATAGTTCATGAGATATATGAATTTGTAATGTTCCCAAGACTTTTGAAACACCCTGTAGTGTTACATTTCATCCTGATGATGATTATGATGAATATGATGATGATGATGATGGCCGAGTCGTCAATTTCGTTTAAGTATATTCAATTTCAAAAATAACAATTTTTGGTATTTCTTTTACTGAAACAGTCGTCTGTGGAATAGAACACACACGCAGCTAGTTATAAACATATTTCGTTGTTTTATTTCTCTTCATATAAGATTTTAATTACAGATCGACAAATCTAATGACAGCGAAACGTTACATAAAAAGAGCATCCGAAAAAACCCAAGGGCAAATAAAAAGAAGAGTCTGACAAAATGTGTTGGATGAAGGAATACATTACAGAATGTCTCTTACAGTAATTTTTATTATTCTATTGAACTATGTATCACAATATTACTTTCTGCGTATTTATTAGTACTTATTAATTAATTCCATTTTTGGTCAGTTCTATATCAACAATTAAATAGACTTTTCTGTAGGAATATTAATAAACACATATTTGGTGTCTTCTATTAATTTTTGTGCTCAAAGAACAAGTTTTTTTTTGCGCTGTCCAGAAAAAAATCTTTAGCCAGACATATCTGTTAATTAAAAATATTTCTCATTGCTAGTTATAATATCAACTGTAGTATTGATAACCATCAATATTTCTCGTTAGAATAGCATCAGAGTTGACAGTAAAAGGCCATTTGGTAAAAGTTAATAACGCAGCATGTACAAGACTAATTATCTTCATAATGACAGCCGTCCATCTAGAAATAAGTTTATTTAAGTTGCAAATACTTAAAAGCCTTGTTAAGATATTCATAATGTCTTACAATTCATATCCATTGAACTGTCAAGCATGAAAAGTATTCGCCTGAGTGCAATCGATTCGAAGACGAGCCATGAACTGAAAAAATAAAATCCAGATTGTCTGTATATAGGTATTGATGTTTCATAAAATATATTAACGAGAAATTAGCAGGTGGGCGGGACTCGTACTGACGGCTATGTCTGATATCGATAACCTATGACGATCGATAGGTCATTAGGCCGGGCCTTTTTACGAAGCACAGCTTATCATTTTGTTAAGTGTACTTTTACTTTAACCACTCTCTTTTCCTTATGGTTTTTCTTTCCCTTGATCCCTCTTTCCTTTTTTCTCTTGCTCTCTCTTTCTTTCTTTCTTTCTTTCTTTCTCCCTCTCTCTCTATATATATATATATCTATATCTATATATATATAGTAAGTTATAAAATATATATGGCAATTAAGCTACACTGAATATTCCGCGTTTCATCCACTCTAGGACTCTTCAGGCGCGAATGTTGTGGTTGTTTATATACGCGCCTTTTATTGAGATTTTAGTTAGCCAATCAGCTTTCTAGTATCAACCGCGTCTTTCCTATCAGCCAACGAACATGCACTTATCGGACAAAGGCTTATTTGACCTCTGGTTGACCTGTTCCTTTGTATGTGCTCTATTTAGCCAGGTTATCTAGTTTCGTGACCTGTTTTAAATCTAGGTTAGAGATTTTTTTATGTTAGTTTATATATAAATATATATATATATATGTACATACATATATGCACATATATATACATATATATATATATATATATATATATATAAATACATATATGTGTAATCGTTTATGTATATTCATGTTTATTTAATTTGTTTATTTGTTTATTTTCTATTGTTTTTGTTAGTTTTAAAACTATTTTGTATCGCTATCCTAGAGTAAATTTTACCTTGTGACCACAGTTGTTCGCTATTTCTCTTCTACAGTTTAATACATGTTGGGGTTCTTTAAAGTACAGGATAGCAAATTTTTTTATGAGGGCATAATCTACATTAGTCGTCTAGGTCTCTACACGTGGTAGCTTGTCTTATTATTTTCCATTCGACTGCCGGCGAATGTACGCTTTCATGAGTTCCCAGTATTTATTTTCTAGCATTGTTTTCATACAGTGTTTTTTATTGTTGAATGTACTTTTGAGGTAATAATATCGAGTTTTGACATCCAAGGAAGTTATACCTCCATAATATTTCTTGTTATTCGGGTTTTCTTTCACAAATATTGTGGCCTGATAAACTACGCTTTTGGTTAGACATTTATTTTGAAGTGGGCAAAGTGTGCGGTGTCTACAATGGCATTTATCCTGTTCGTTATTAGTATTTTTATTTCTAGTATGGTTGTTCTTGTCCGGTGGTGGTTATTATTATTATTATTATTATTATTATTATTATTATTATTATTATTATTATTATTGTTATTATTATTATTATTGTTATTATTATTGTTATTATTATTATTATTATTATTTCTGCTAGTGTTAGTTTTATTTTTGTCATGGTTTCTACATTTGTTATTGTTTATTTTGTTGTTGTTTACATTGTTTTTATTTAATATTTTGTTATGTGCTTTAATTATCATCTCTAAATTTTCGCAACAACTGTAGGATAACTTTAAGGTATTTTCATTGAAAATTTTGTGTAAGAGGTTGGTTGCGGGAAAGTATTTTTCAATAAGATCAAGAAATTTCTTGCCAAGTTTTGTTTTTAACATTTGATTGTATGAGGCCATATACCAAATTATAGTTCCTTTTCTTCTATTTTTAATTTTATTATAGTTATTGGTGTTTTGTTGCTTATATTTGATATCGATATTTTTGTATCCACTATTTTTTAGGGCTGTTTCATAGATATTGGTTGACCTGTTAAATGCATTTTCATCGTTTGAGTTATTACTGAGTCTACTCATGATCGAGTTAGGAATCTGTTTTATAATCGATGGTGGGTGATTGGACTTAGGCTTTACGTATATTGGAGTAGCGTTATCTTTTAAGTAGGGTTCATATGTGTTTTTATCTAAATTTAACGTGACGTCCAGGAAATTTTTTATTTTTATGTTAGCTGATACATCTGCTTTTAGGCCTTATTTTTTTCATTTCCTCGTGTATGATATTCTTAAAGTTATCTCCCTTGACTTTGTTGGAGTCTTTTATTATAGCTAGTCCGTCATCTTTATATAGGCCGATATCCGTAGTATCAAATATGTTTGTGAGGGTATATAGAATGAATAATCCCACAAGATCCGATGCCTCTGCAGAATCCCTGGCACCCATCGCCAAATCAAACTAATTTGTCATGTTAGTTTTATCCATTGGTTTTTGTTATTTATCAGAACTGATTTTCTACATTTTTTAATGATGTTGATTTCTTCCGAGGATATATCAGTGTATGCCTCGGCAAATTCTATGGCAATGTTGAAAAGTTCTTCGGATATCGAGGGATATAAGTCTATGATGTTAAACTGTATAAACGTACACTTATCTTTGTTTTCTATATCTTTAAACCAGGTGATTGCTTCGGCAGTATTTGCTCAATGGCTTAATTGTAGGTCATGTTTGATTTGTTTGTTCACTCTAGAAAGTATTGTTTTGCTAATTCTACCTATTTATGGTTTAGTTGGGTTTATCAAGCAGGTGCTTGGATTATTATTAAAGCCCCATTTGTGGTCTTTAAGCAGAATGTATGCCTCTCTAGGTTTCAATTTGCCAACTTTATTGCTAAGTTTTAATTTATCGGTAATTTGTTTACTTTCAGTATTTATTATATCTATGTAGTCGCATTCGTTTGTATCTATTTTTTTGTAGTTTTTTGTAATGTTTTCTGTGATTAGTTTGTTATATTCTTGTTTATCTATTTTATAAAAGTTTCTAGTTTTATCTGCTTTTACAAAGATTTTATTAGAGTTGTTTATGGTTCTAACGATTTTGTGTAGTCTCCGTTGGAAATTGTTAGGTTGATTGTTGAATTCTAAGTTTTTAACTACGTTTAAAAGGTTATTTTCAAAGTTTATCAAAAGGTCTAATGTTTTCGCATTTTTAAGGGTTTTAATTCATAGGGTTCTTTTTTGTTTACGTTTTCATTTTTAAGGAAGAAATTTGCTCGCCATCGCATTCGGCGTATTAGTTCATCTGTTTTTTAAATTAATTTAATAATATAGCAATGTTTGCTAGGTGTGTGGATGTTTTTTAGCGATGTTTAGAAATTAACTCTTTCCATATCTATTTTTAATGTGGTGAAATAAATTCTTTTGAGAGTGCTCAACTGTTTCAGGAGCTAAGTATAACTACTTCATTTACTCACATGAATTAATATACGTTATAATATGCGTAAGCTTTAAGTATGTACTTCAAAAGTGCTCAATACTAGGTAGAGCTAGTTAGTAAGTTATAAAATATATATGGCGATTAAGCTACACTGAATATTTCGCGTTTCATCCACTCTAGGACTCTTCAGGCTTATGCGAGAAAGTTGTGATTTTTCATTTTATCATAATATAACAATGTTGCGACTGGAGATAATAATAAACCAGAAATACGAGCCAAAAAATCTCCCTCGTAAACGTTAGGTTAAAATTTTGTTTGGGACTACAGATACAAGATGTCTGATATGGAGAGGAATTCCTACTTTTATTGATCCATGTGGCACTTACGTTGAAAATATATTACTGTTTTTAGAAATTCTTTAAAATCAATTTGGATTTTATAAGAATCCTTTTTTAAAACTTGATTAAATTGTATAGAAAAATCACGTTTATTTCTTATATCATTATAAGACAACGTATTAACCGTGTGTTTGAATCAAAGCAGAACACTAACGTCAATCGCACACACACATGCATGCACACACGGCCTTTCTTGAACAGTTATTTAAAATAAAAAAAAATGTTTTCTGAATCTTCGTATACCTAATGGTGATAGAAAATCGGTCTTCCACTTAAGGCCGGTTTCCATCTCAAACACGGTATGACAAGATCGATGAAGCAATTGAGACGGTAATGTAATTTTAATTAAATATATATGCATATACGTGTGTGTACATATAACATTCTTTTTCAGATTTAATATATTTATATTTCTCATATACTTATATAAATATATATGTACTTATATATTTATATATATATACTTAATATATATATACACACACATATATATGTGTATACCAAGTGTTTAACTCTTTTTCAAAGTGTTTTTTAACATGTTTTATTAACTATTTGCTCTTATATATACATATTTATATATTTTTATATATTTATATATACATATATATATCAATATATATATATATATATATATATATATATATATATGAACAAATGATTAATAAAAGATGTTAAAAAACATATTGAAAAGGAGTTAAAAACATATTTAATTTTAAAAACGTAAGCACAAGATAAGTTGATAGTCCTTAATCCACGGAGTTTCGAAAAAATAATTCGTTCTCATCAGAAGGCAGGAATTAGCAAAATGCGGGATCGAATTTTGCATGTAAAAGTATTTAATGAAACCACAGGTAAGCCAAATATCTTACTTGCTTGAAAAAAAGGGTGAGGTAAGGGGAATAGGAGGTAAAAGAAAAAATGATAAAAAGATTTCACATGAATGGATAGTCCGGTGAAGGGTAAAAAATCCAAGAATGGTAAAATCCAAACACGGTCGAATTAAAAACTTCCAATCCAACAGGTAAGTTCCAAAGGAATCGCAAACTGGAAGATGGTCCAAAAGGATCCAAAAGGCAGAATTCATTGGAAAAAATCACAAATGGAATGAGTTCAAAATCATTAAAAGAAAAGTTCAAATGTGCAAATAAAAAAAGCACTGGAGAGAATATTTAAAACACGTCTGCCAAGGCCGGAGGAATCAAGTAAATTAAGGTTAAAAAAAAAACCGGAAAAACGGAGAAACGGTGAAAGTTTAAATTTGAAAAGCAAGGTCAAACTGACCCAGACAAAAAGCGCGAAAGTTAGCGTTAATAATTAGGTCAACTTAAATACGCACGTGAAAGTCCCAGAATGAAATTAAGAAACACGAGTCAGTGAAACACGTAAATGGCTAAGTTTATGAAATGGAGCGTCTATTATATTAAGAAGTGTAAAAAAAGTGAACAAGTAAATAAAAAATAAAACAATAAAAAATAAATAAAAAATGAAAATAAATAAATTAAAAATTAAAAATTAAAAAGTAAAAAAAAAACTATATATACATATATACACACATACACACATACATATATATACATATATATACATATATATATACACATACAAATACATACACACACATACAGACACACAAATGCACACATACATATACATACATACACACACGCATATATATATATATATATATATATATATATATATATATATATATGTGGAGCTGGAAATGCGACACTTGTAACCGAGTGCTTTTGTCAAAAGCTGGCAACGTCAACCACCTTAAGTCGCACAAAACTCCTATTTAGGTCAAATTTGCACCTGTTTGTCGGAACCAAATGATCTGTTTAGCATGCAGCAAAGTTTGCAAGTCTACTGCGGGTCTGAAAATACATGTTATTGTTCATAGGAAAACCCTTCACCTCCAGAGAACGTCAACTTGATGTAAATTGCTCAATTTGTATGTCATATCTGCTTCAAGGTATGCAAATTTGCGAGATGGCATGGACGACAAGATTGGGAGAACAATGTGACGGCGATCATCTGGAAAGATGCAGCAATCATCATCATATATATATATATATATATATATATATATATATATATATATATATATATATATATGCGCGTGTGTGTGTACAATTAAGTTATTCATATTTTGCACAATCATTTACCGACTACGAATAAATTCAAATATTTCGAAAAACGCTGACTCATAATCGTTATTAGAAAACAACTCAGCTATGCGAGCAGCAATTGATCTCGATAAAATATTCTTTACTGAAAAACAACAAAAAACAACTCTTATTTCACGTGTTAGTATGTTGTAGAAATAATAAAAAAAGATTATTATTATTATTGTGGGGTTTGTATTACTGTACACATAGATTCGAAAAAGTTGTCAAAAAACAAATATATAACAAATAAATGTTATCAAAGGCAAGATAAGTTACTTTTCTGCCAAACTGGATATATCTTTTGTGTTTTTATTCAATGTAACATATTTATTCAGCTCGAAAAACATACAGTGTTTACCGATGTATTCGAAAATTCAAGATGGCGTCTCAAACCCTCTTTAACACCGTAAGTATGGAAAAAGGTGTTATAAATAAAAAAACTATACAAAATACTATTAAAAACCCGCCGAATATATGTCAACCTTATGTCACGGTAACATATATTGAGCGAGTTTTTAACAGCATTTTATCCGGTTTTTTATTTATAACATCTTTTCCCACACTTACCGTGTTAAAGAGAGAATAAGACGCCGTCTTGAATGTTCCAATACATCGGTAAACACTGTATGTTTTTCGAGCTGAATAAACATGTTACATTGAATAAAAACACGAAAATATATCCAGTTTGGTAGAAAAGTAACTTATCTTGCCTTTGATAACATTTATTTGTTATATATTTGCTTTTTGACAACTTTTTCGAACCTATGTGTACAGTAATAGAAACCCTTATTGTGATATCTGGTATATTCTCATGCTGAGAAAATATTCAATGTATCAAGATATTTCCAACATATAGATTCTAAAAAAAATTACGGCTCTTTTTATAAAAAGTCGAGGGGGTTTAATTAATTATATAATGGAATAGATATATAAAAAGCTTTGATTGTATTCGCTCTTTTGGTAACTTTGTGTTTTCCGCCTTTATCATTACAAACAGATGAAAATTTAGTAATTTCAATAAAAAAAACTTGCTATGTAGGAAGACGAGGAGAAATGCCTTCTTTTCTTTCTTCTTTTTCATGAAAGATCGCATATTCATCACACCACCACCATTTTTAAAATAATCTAATCGGATATTATTGTTTTGAATGTTAAACATTTTTTATTAAATCACTTTGATTTATGTTGATTAGTATTACTATCTACAGAAGTAATACGTATATATATACATATATATAAATATATATATATGTATATGTATGTGTATATATACATATATGTGTGTGTGTGTGTATAAATATATACATATATATATGTAAATATATACAAACATATATATATATATATATATATATATATATATATATACATCCATATGTAAAGTATAATTGGATCGCAGAGCATATTATTTTATAAGAAAATGTTTATAAATCCGTATGAAAAATAAGAGACGAAAATTACAAATTAATCGTGAATAATATTTACACAAACTACCTAGACAATAATTATGCAAATGAAACATACCTAGTAGTGTGTTGGAGTAGTTTCTATCATCATAAATAGATTATTTGAAAATATTTGCCATGTAATTAAATTAAATATTTTTTTTTTAATTTCTTGCTATAAATATAATTCTGTTAGAATAGAAAACATTTTCTTAACATTAAGATGATATTAAACAATATATTTATATATTTTATCATTTTTATCTAATCTTGAATATTTTTAATTTTAAGAACTCATCAGTTTATATTCAGAGGCAATTAATTTGTAAATTATATATATATATACATTTATATATATATATATATATATATATATATATATATATAATATGTGTATATATAATTAAAAGAGTAAAAACATATGTAATTCATATAATGTGAACTGATTAGACGTCAGCACATTTTAAATATTCTAAGTTTTAAATATAAAAGCTTTATGAATTCGGAATTTTCGAAACAGACGTCACCTCGAAAATCCAGTTGTCACAATCAACCACTACTCTATTAAAAATAATAAGATACAAAGTAAAAAAAAAAAATTTTAAAAACAAGTACACTCCCCTTCTCCTTACTATAGATTACTTATAGAATTAAGTCTTCAAAAGAAAGATAGAAATGGGTAGCGGGCGGCGGACTAGATCGACTAGATCTTCATGCACTTGATAAATTGATGTTAAAGCGACGGTTTTGATTGCTGGATCGATACGTTTGTAGTCAAGTTTTAGACGAAACAAACGTTTCAGAGCGATTGTTATCGAATATTTATTGACAAAACCGAACATTAGTATAATTCGTTAATAGATCCACCATGAGCCAGTTTCGTTAATTCAAAGTCAAACTAAAGAATAATTTGTTACTAATTAGTTGTTTTATTTTATTTACTATTTCTATTGTAGACTGAGAAATTAATAAGCACTAAATAATTCTGCCCATAACAAGGTAACTCATGATTTTTCAGCTGATAAACGAAAAAAGTAGATGCTAAATACGCAATAATATTACTTACGAATAATCTATCGTTGGATACTGCAAATGTGATTTTCAAACATATACATTGTTAGTAATTATTATTTAGACATCATCTATTTATAGTGTTTGTTTAACAATGAAGAAGGATAAAAGCAACATAATATACAATATCTTGAACAGGTCACAACAATGTTATACAATTAAAAAGCAAAACCTAATAGAATGTAAATGAATTATTGATCCGACCGAATTGATCAAATTGTATTGTTATGGAGTTTAGCTTTAACGATTCCTCTCTCCGTTGTAGTGCTATACGTAACGGCACAACATACGAAAAGAGTCATTTTTGAGTCTTTTTAGGCCTACAAACAAGATTTCCAGTGTTTCCATGAAACTGAAGGTATCGATGGACGATCGAACTAATAGAGTATAAAATATTTCACAAAACAGGAAGAATGTAAGAAACAAGTTATCAAAATCATTAACAGAAAGGAGTTTACAATAATGAACAATTTGTGAATGTAGGTTCACAAAACTGTTACACATAATTTAAAATGGAAATACCTTATGAAATCTAACGATATATAATATATGACGATATAATATATATAAGGATATACAATACATGACGATATATTATATATAAGGATATATAATATATGACGATAGATTATATATGAGGATATATATTATATATGAGGATATATTATATATATATATATGGATATACTATATATGAGGATATATTATATACGAGGATATATAATATATGACGATTATATTATATATGAAGATATATAATATGACGATATATAATATATGAGAATATATAATATATGAAGATATATAATATATGAAGATATATTATATATGACGATGTATAATATATGAGGATACGTTCGGGAAGAAGCATTTTTTATATAATTTTGAGAAAACGCTGGAGAATATTAACCGGGAAAATGTATATTTCACTTAGTCTGTTCCGCACAGGAAAAAAGGGCGTGTTATTTACATTGTTGAATAAATATATTTTGTGTGTTTATTTGTCTCATTACATGAAGTGTCTACTTTTATAGGTCCGTTACAGAAAGGCTATCTTGTAAGTATGCTTTTTAAACTGTGCAATTTAATGTGTAACACGCGCCCACACAGAGGCGCGAACTTGAATGTCTACGGAAGAGGGCTTGAATGTCTACTAGACACTGTCCTCGAGTGTATTAGGTCTCTTTCTACATGGGTTTGTCAGAAGGAAACCCTGATCAAATATTCAAAATCACGAAGTATTTTCAGCCTAAATTATATCTCCTTTCTATGGCTAACTTACATTAGCTTTTACGGGGAATTGTGTACCTTCTCAAAGTGAGGTTTCCTCAAGTAATACGACAAAGCTGGGTACGCCACAAAACTAGATAAATTCTTGTAATTGAATCAAGTAAGATAAAGAGATCAAAATGAAAAATATACTAGAGCATATGAAAATAGTTAATTGGGGAGAAGAATATTTATTTTCTCAATTTATTTACTGACTCAGTGTTTGAGAGATAAAGATTTTAATGGAACATGCGAATATCTATGAGTCTCAAATAGAGATAAAGTTTTAGCCCCAGGCAGTGGCCCATTTGGTTTCTGAGAACTTCGACTAAAGTCAAATAAAACAAAAGATGAACAGTAGTATATATTGTATACGTAAAGGTAAGCAAAACAGATTATAGATACATCAAAGAGACACTTATAGATGTCTTTATACACACGAACTAGACGATATGACCTGTGTAACAATACAATCATGAACAATACACTGTATATAGATTTAAAGAAAAATTGGGCGTATATATATATATATATATATATATATATATATATACTTAATTTACTCACATAAAATTAATATACGAAAGTATAGATTTATGCGTAAACTAAGTATTTACTTCAAAAGTGCTCAATACGTAGGTAAAGCTAGTTAGTAATTTATAAAATATGTATATATGGCGATTAAGCTACACTGAATATTCCGCGTTTCATCCACTCTATGACTCTTCAGGCTTATGCCCGAATTCTGTGGTTGTTTATATTACATATAAAACGATAAACAACCACATAATTCGCGCATAAGCCTGGAGAGTCCTAGAGTGGATGAAACGCGGAATATTCAGTATAGCTTAATCGCCATATATATTTTATAAATTACTATATATATATATATATATATATATACTATTTTTAGATACGTGTTGTATAGACCGCAATACAACATATCCGTTTTTGGTGCCGTATGTATGTATACGCATCCCTGTATAACATATTCGTTTTTCACGTACATTTTATTCACACTGTATTCTAAAGATTCGTGCTTTCTAGCCAGTAAGCTTTATCCTACAAAAATATTGACGCTGTAAGACTCTAAATAAGCAACACCTGTCATGAACGCGCGTCAGAAGTAGAGCTGCGTCAATTAAATTCTGTCAAAAGTGCATTTCGACTGGTGGTGCCGATGAAGAAAAATAAATGCTACAGTACAAAAATCGCTCGTTTTAATGACATCTCTTCAGTCCTCGTTATTTTCTTTTAAATTTTTTAGTTTAAATATTAGCAGCTTTATTTTGAAACGAGTCCGTATGAAAAAGCACGCGTTGGACACCCATGCACAGCGATCGTTCATTGCGAATAGTTTTAGATTATGTATAAAAATAAATACTGGAACACAAAATGTCGCTCGTTTATTTATTTAGAAAAAAAATTAACATTCTCATCTGCGCAGTTCTTTAACATTTTGAGTAAAACAAAAATAGTATTTTTTTACTTTTGGAACGAACCTCGTAGAATATTTACCGCTTCCAGTTTATTAAATTTCTCGTAGAAATACCACTACCGCGAGAGTAAATAAATACGTCTGCCTTTTTTATTGTCTTTTTTTTATTGATTAACGTTTGCAAACGTCCAAAACAGAGAATAGATAAATTCTCTCGTTCAGAAAAGCAAATATTTAGCCATATTGGGCGACACGTTGTCTGCTAAAACACAGATGCCCGTATTAAATATGGACGAAGTCATAAGCCACCGGATATTATGGTTTTAAGTTGGTCGAGAGAAGGAACGATTATTTTCTTTTTGATTTTTTGCTTTATTTACATAGATTTTGATCGATTTCCTACGTTTTTCTGTCACGTTTCCCCAATCATTTAACTTGAAATCTGTATTTCTCTTCCACATAATTAAAATGACAGTGAACGATTATTATAGGGATAATAAGGTATTAGCAAGAGATTGCAGATGAAATTTATGGTTAGACATATATTAATGGGAACTTTTTGCAATCGGACAACCAAACAATGATGGAAACATTCTGTAATATTCGTAAATGTTTCAAGAGAAAATAAATATTACAGAGCAGTCTCATAAGCGTAAAGAAGCCATGCAGAAAACAAATTGTAACCTTGTAAGTAAATCAACGTAATTCATGTTCTACAAACTGCAATAAATAGCATCAAATGTCAGCTTCTGTTAAATATTGGCAGGCAATCCCTTGAAGAAAAAATATTCGACAGGTTGCACACACGCAAAAAAGATTCGACGTAAAGAATGCGGGATTTTCCACCATTGGCTAACTTGTGTAACTATAGAAAAAAGAAAATATTAAACATTCTAATAGAAAAAAAAAAGTTTTTTTTTTCCCAGAATTGCCTGCCACGCCAACGTTCTTTCTCACCTGCCAAATATTCAACTAGCTTTTTTCTTCACTTCGTTGTTATTAAAGTAGCTGCTTTCTGCAAATAAATGCCATCTATAAAATATCCAGCTACAAACACAGATTACTTTTTTCCACTCAATATCGAGTGCCTAACGTGCGAAAATGTCCACGTTTTAAAAGTTTACACTTCCTTTATTTACATTATTAAAACTTTTAACGCACTTACGGGATAGTCTTCTCCATTTTTTCTTCTGAAAAGTACAGTAAAATTTGGAGGCGGCAGTATAATGGTATGGGACATGATATCTTCAAAAGGAACTAGCACATTTGTGAGAATTCATGGAAAGGTTAATGCCCGAATGTACAGAGAATTGATTAGAGAACATGTGGTACCTAATCTTTCTAATTCTGATATCTTTATGCAAGACAACGCACCGTTCCATAAAGCAAAAATAGTTTTAGAAGAGCTAAATAGATCCAATATTTGCGTTATGGATTGGCCAGTTCAGAGCCCAGATCTGAATCCAATTGAAAATGTTTGGAAAATTATTGGTGATAAGATTATAGAACCCCCCCCCCAAAAAAAAAATCTTGATGATTTGTGGGAATGTATAAAAATATCCTGGAATAATATTTCACCTATAACATGTGAACGAGTGGTTCTGTCTTGCAGCAAAAGATGCCATAGTGTGATTGAAAACAAGGGGTTTTTACTAAATACTGTAAGGATTCTTTAATTTTTCATAATGAATTTCCCTCGTTCCTTAACTTTTGGGCGCCTGTAATTTAATTAAATTTATTTATATGTAAAAAAAAAACTAATATGTATTAAAATCAAAAATTAAAATTTTTTTTTCTTTAACTACCATTATTAAACATTGGTAAATTCACCAAAAATTTTTTTCTTTTTCATAAATAAAGTTAGAAGCCATTAAAAAAAAGATCGATCGTTGCTTAAATTTTGGACGCTACTGTGTATATATATATATATATATATATATATATATATATATATATATATATATATATATATATATATATATATTGTAATATAAAATTCAAATCGTCTTGCTTGGGCGGTGAAATATTATACGCTGTTTAGAGCTTAGGTTTTGAAAAATGCTGCGCATGCGTAAATAAATTAAAACAAATCCATTGAAAGTATTTTAATCGACATTTCTTTCGCTTTTAAAATATGCAAATAAAAAAAACTAAAATACCTTTTGCTTTTTTACACTTTTTTTACACAGGCATTTTACGAATTTTATTTGTACTTTTCATTGCAAGTTGGAATCATTTTCAAACAAAAACAAAACAAATATCTAATCGATTTAAAGTATTTTAAAGGCTTTTATATATTCTGTAATTGACAGTTTATTGACATTAAAATTACTCGTATTGCACACACACACGCACCACACACAAACACATACATACATACATATATATATATATATATATATATATATATATATATATATATATATATATATATAGTTCAGATCAGCTTGCCCAGTCGGTAAACCGTCTCAATAAAAAAAAACTTAACTATCAAACCATAATAACATCTAACTTATTTATAAATGGGACATCTCAAAATGTAATATTATGTGATTATTACCACAGGCAATAAAAATGAAATCTCATAGTTAACTGGCTGGTTAAGAATTTTTTTCTCTCTTACTAAGCTTTACTTGACTCTAAATTTTTATAATAAATTCTACTGTATTCTGTAAGTTTAATCAGCGCCGACAAACTAACAGTCTACTGTATTCTCCAAGCTGCCACTAACAATCATACCTTACACGTGAAGGGAGGTTCTTAGCTTTCAGCCCTTAACCTTTGCATGCTTACCGATTGGAAGTCATTATCTCTAAACATCTATCCATAAGTCATGTGTTAAGTTTTGAGACATTTTGTTGAACAAAGATGGCGGCTTAGTTCAGATCAGTAACCAAGATGGCGGAGTAGTTCAGATCAGTAACCAAGATGGCGGAGTAGTTCAGATCAGTAACCAAGATGGCGGCCAAGAATTAAATGCGGTCCGTGACGTAGTAAACGGCGAACTGATTGAATCCAAAATTCGACAATTTTTATAATAATTTTGGGACGTTTTCATTTGTTGTTTAGCACAGCCGTTGGTTATAAAAATGATTGGCGAATCTATTCGTTTCATTCCCCCATCACAGGTTCATTGTGATGGGATGTGTCTCCTCGCGGCTTCGGCTGCAGGGAGACAGGGTAGTACACGTCAAGGATTCGTCACTTGACACTCAGCCCAACAGGTGAGGGGCCGGGAACCGGCCCAGCACCTGTTGGACTGAGGTACGCCGCCTAGGTAATACCTAGGAGGTTCACCCTTCCAGGACTTGCCACCGGGCTTTCCGGTGGGGCAAGTTTATTGCTTGCTGCCTGAGGCGCCCCGACCGGGAAATGCCGACGGGGTTACTCAGACAATTTTTAAAATTGCAGCAGTGCCCCTCCTTTAGGGGAGCCTGCGGGGGTCCCACTTTCCGGCCTTGTGCCACATAATGCTGATGTGGGCAGCATTTAAATATATACCCCCATCACAAGTCAAAAACGTTCTACATCATGCATTAGCTTATTCTCACCCAGGTAGATACTAACTAGCTATAGTCTGTACTTAGATTTACATCTATCTACATTACATAGCAATAGCTGTCTCTTCCTTAGTTTTTCAATGAAAAATACAAAAACTGAACCGATACTCTGTAACGCAAAATATAACTTTATGATTTTTAAAAGAAAGCGGAAGATATCTTCATTAAAAGTGCAAACATACTTAAAACCTATAACCTCCATATTATATTCGCATTTGTTGGAAATCTGCCCATATATCTATTTACTTTATTAAACATACTGGACACGCCATAGCTTATAATTTACTTCCAATTATACCTGTACTGTATTGTATGCCATATCAAAAATGACGTTACTTGTATCTACATTGAAGATACATCTTAAACCTCCTGACATCTAAAATACCCAAAGCTGGGGAAACACATTTTTAGTTAATTCTTAATATCAATCCATTCTGTAACGTTTATCCAATAATAAGCCAACATAAAAATAAGAAAAAAATGTCTAAATTTAAAGGAAAAATATTAAACCATATATTAACTCCTTCCATCACACCTGTTGCAAATATAGCTGCTTCCACTGCATGAACTTTTACTCACCCCCTCTTCCAGTAATAATGAAATAGCAATGTCCGTTAATCACTTTGGGGGGTGTCATTTTATATAATATTTGCATACTAAGCCAGTAACATTAACTACCCACGCGGGGTTGCAGAAATACCTGGATTAAGACCCAGGCACGGGGCAAACCCGCTGGGTGCTGATGAACTCGTAAATCTTCCCAGATCATCCGTCTAGAAGGAACACTCTGAAGCTAAACCTAAGGGGAGGGGGGCCTCTCCAGTCTTGGATGACAACCTTCCTAGAGCTGGTGACCCGAAATTACCGGTCTGAAAACCTAAACTGCTTAAGGAGTTGATAAGCACTGTCTATCACCCGGCTTCCATACTCCTTCTTTGTCTATTAGCCAGGCGTAGAGGTCGAATCACAGGGATTCGACAGAAACACTTAGTGGTCGATCTGATTTTCTGACTAGGGCAATGAACGCCGTTTTCCCCTTATGCCATATCTTATCGAAGGCCTTTTTATCGAAGGCCTTTCATATGTCCAGAGCAATTGCCTTGAAAGCAAGACTTTATCGACAGATTCATTAATCCTATGAGATATAACGTTAGCACATCTACTGTAGATCTGGCAGAACGGAAACCATATTGCATGCCACTAAGAAAGTTATTCCTGCTGAGGTGGTTGACTATTCTTTATTTAATATGGATTCCAGCAACTTGCTCATGACACAGGAAACTTACTGGTCTGTACTGAGAGGGAGATGACTTATCACCTGAATTCTTAAATACAGAGAATACTGATGAGGTTTCCCAGGGTGCTGGAAAGCACTTTTCCTTAAGGTAACGCTTAAACAATTTTGTAAGCATGGGGGCAAGTTCTGGTTGATGCTTTTTCAACACTATAACTGGAATGCCGTCAGGGCCAGTTGCTTCACTGGGATCAACGTTCCTGATTAGCTTGGCGACCTCACCCACAGGTATTTGTATGGTGTATAGCGTGTTGTCTATTATAGGAGGAAATACGGGGAATTGGTGGCCTTCATCGCATAGGGTAGAATTAGCTGCAAAGTTCTTAGCAAATAGTTTGGCCTTGTCTATTGCTGACGAGATGACCTCAGGTCCATTGATGATGGTTGGGATACAGCGTACGCTTCTGTTCAGGATCCTGTTTGCTATTTGCCAAAACTGGTGGGAACCAAGCTGCTGCTCAGCAACTTTGGACTTAACAGACTGAGCGTATAGATCTCTTGAATTTTTATTACTCTTTTACAGTGCTTGCTGGCAGTCCTGAAAGCAGCTTTAGTCTCAGTACATCTATTACGTTGGTAGCTATGGAAAAAGTGATTTCTGTGCTCGATTGCAGCAGCATTACGATTCTGAAATAATAAACAACGGTTTTATCCTCGTCTTAATATGAATAAATAGAAGTATCCGTTTCATAACGAATAACATTATGTGAAACAAACATTTCCATTCTCGGTATTTTACCCTTTTCAAAATTTACTAATAATAATTCTTTAAACTCCTGCTGACTTTGTTCGTGTTTTTTGCTGTCGTTCTTCGTTCTGTTTCGAAGTTTGCAGTTTGTGTTTTCTCTTTTATTGCTGTGAAACTAGATTTTTCATTATTTATTTGTTGTCGTGTATTTAGAATTTTTGCCAGTTGTAGTCATTTCTTGACTATTTCGGCATTCAACAAAGCTGAGGCTACTAAACTTGAAGTCTTTCATAATTTAAAAGTAGGTTTTATGAATGCTGATGTTACGCTGCAAAAATAAGAAAAGCAAGCTAAGTATTAAACTTTTTTCTTTTTTTAGCCGATAACAAAATCATTTTTCCGTACTTTTTTCGCGTAAAAGTTTATGTAGTTAATTAAAATAAAGGTTTATTTTTCTTTACAAACAATGCATTACTTTTTATTGGGAAGATAACTGGTATTCTTTATCATCCATAATAACATTTTAAAATTTGTTTTCTAGCTCGTGTAAAACTCGTGTAAACGCACAGATCTATAAAAACATTGTTCAAGATCATGTTGTGCCAATCATACAGACTTCACGTTTCGATAGGGCTACCTTTATGCAAGATAATGCCCCATGTCGCAAGGCAAAGGCGGTAATGATTTACCTTAGCGAGCAAGATGTCAAAATTATGGTTTGGCCACCGCAAAGTCATGACTTAAATCCAATAGAAAATCTTTGGAAGACCTTAGGAGTGAAAGTTATGGAAAGAAATTCCACTAACACGGAGGATTTGTGGGTGAAGCTTCAAGAAGAATGGTCTAAAATTAATATCGAGGATTATCAAGAATTTATTCGTTCTTGTAATCGAAGATGTGCAGCTGCCATTAAAAGCAGGGGTTCATTTACTAAATATTGATTGTACATATATTTTTTTATTTTTTATTAGCTGTTTACATTGTTTTTCTCAATTTTGTCCCTTACTTTTGGACGCTCCTATTTTGCAAATAGATAAATGATTGTTATAATTCTTTTTCTATCCTTTGCAAATGATTCAAATTTTAGTATGTTATTATGGATGATAACGACTACCAGTTGTCAAAATTTAGCTTTTCACACTTGTTATTTCTAACAAATATTAGGTTTTAAAATTTTGTGTCTTAGTTTTGGACTACTGTATATACACACACACACACACACACACACACACATATATATATATATATATAGCCTGTCTCTGAGATGTATGTGCGTTCATAATTAGTCATGTGATCTAGTGCGTTTGTGATGTATACACACACACACACACACACATATATATATATATATACTCGTGTCTATTGAAATAAAAATAAGTATAATTTTCATTTAGAGAGTGCATTAATGTGTGCAGTTTTTACACAAACAAACACATACATTTTATAAACAGTCCTTTAAACATTTTCGAATAAAATCTTTGCTTGGCACCAGGCAAGCCACATACTTTATTTTAAAACTTACTTCTCTTCAGATAGTTGGGACCTTAAACGAATGCATTTTCTTCCGAATTAATACACCAGAAACGCTGAGTTAAAATTAACATATCTTTTTTCTTTGATATTCTGAATCTCGAAGTTTGTACGCTTCTCTAGAGTTTTTAAATAATTCTACTAGTTTAGTCACCGAACGCTTCCGTAAACCGCAGAGACAGAATTCCCTTTTCGCGAGCTAGGCCACTCAGATAGATCTGATTAGACTTCGTCCTACGGCAGACTGACACGCACTACCTACGTAATCATTTGAGAAACCGTTTATTTGCTAGTATCTGATGTCCGGTACCAGGTCAATCTTATTGCTTTGGTAAACAGTAATTGTATTGTTTGCTAAACTAAATTTCAAGTGTTTTATTTCTGAACTAAATTTTTAATCCTAATCGTGAAAGTACTTTTTAGTTAACTCCCTTGCCTAAAGTTCATAGGGATCATAGGTTTTAATAATACATTGAGACTATTGCCAAAACCGTGTCGAAGAAGGTAGGCTCTTTCTACCATGCTAGAAAGCTACTGGCGGCTGAAAGCATCCTGTACCTCTATAAGGTCACATTCGCCTATGTATGGAGTATTGCTGTCACATTTGGGCCGGTGCATCTGCTACTAGTCTATCACTTCTGGACAGGGTTCAAAAGAGAGTTTCCAACATGATAGGTCCTGAACTGACATCTAAGTTTTAGCGTCTGTCCTATCGATGAAATATTGCACCCCTCTGCCTGTTCTACAAGTATTTTAATGGTGAATGCTATGATGAACTACAATCACTTTTACCCCCTCGACGTGAATACCCTCGATAACAGCTAAATCACACTCCTATACAGTAGAGATCTTTATGTTTAAGAAAGCCTTCAACTCCAAGAGTTTCTTCTACAGAACTGCTAGACTTTGGAACTCCCTTACAAGATTCTACTTTCCCAACTGTACTGACATGCAGAAGTTCAAGTGTAATGTGAATCGAAAACATGCTGCTCATCTCCTTTTATAATATCCCTGTAAAGTTGCACTGTGTCTTGTTTGGGGTGGGAATTTAATAAAATACTAAAAAATGTTTTTAATTAAATAATTGTATAAACAAAAAAAATTAAATATATTTTCTATTATTTACCCTTATAATTAAAAGCTGTGTTCCAAAACTCATCCGGTATTACAAAACCAGAAAGTCTGAAGATATTGGTTTCCTGGCTCAAATGCACTCCACATTAGTTTATTCTCTTTTTTTGTTTTTACTTTTTACTTAATCACTTCCGGCAAAACTATAAAGAACGATTTCTTCTACAAACGCGCAACTCAAACACAACGAATAAATATTTTCAGATACAAAACCATAACAAATAAAACACTAAAATGATTTTTGTATTAAATATATTACAACATGTAGATATAAATATATTGTATTAAATATATTGCAAAATGTAGTTATAAACATATTGTACTAAATATATTGAAACATGTAGATATAAATATATTGTATTTAATATATTGAAAAATCTAGATATAAATATATTGTATTAAATATATTGAAAAATGTAGAAATAAATATATTGTATTAAATATATTGAAAATGTAGAAATAAAATATCGCATTAATTATATTGAAAATGTAGACATAAATATATTGTATTAAATATATTCCAAAAATGCCGTAAAAACAAACACCCATACCGAACCAAAGACAAAACTCACGAACAGAAGAATGTGTCAAATATTTAGTAAGGTTTGCTCATCCAAATTGGTGAAATGGTGACGAATACTTGATAAAAGTGTTGCGTGAAAATTGTAACAAAAATATGAAGAAAATAACTTTAAGAAGGTAAGAATTGTAAATGGGAAATAAGGAAAACTTGAAGACAACATTGTTGACAACAGATGCAAAAATAAGGCAGGGGCTTTTTTTGTATTTAAAGATAAATACTTATGGAAGTGACAAAAATAAATACCGAATATTAAAACAAATTGGAAATGCGTGCAACAAATTATCTCAAACGATTTAGAGTTAAAATTCAAAAAGGGGAACATGTAAAAAAGAATGGATTTGACAATTTCTAATTATTGTTTTAAGTGGTTTAGCATATTGAAAACATTAATGGTTGGCTATTACTTGAAAGAAGACGTGGGTGTCTTTGGCTGGTATTGGAAAATAAATCGAATTTATTTTGAAGGAGAAACAGTGAAAATAATCAAAAGGTAGAATTAGAAAAATCCAATAAAAAGAAAAATATTTAGAAAAATAGAAATGAGAAAACCTAGAAAATTATAATTTCCGAAAAACAAATGAAACAAATGAGCAAGAAGTATCGTAATTGTTAAAAATCGAATAAAATTCCAGAAATAAGAGAAGATTCTTATACGTCCGGAAAAGTTGAACATCACTCAGATTTCAGGGAAAAGTTAAAGTTATTTTCAGTAGTTGATCATCGAATATGATGTGGAGCCAAATAATAATAATAATAATAATAATAATAATAATAATAATAATAATAACAATGACAATAACAATAATAATAACAATAAGAATAACAATAAGAATAGCAATAATTATAATAACAATAACAATAATAATAACAATAACAAGAACAACAATAATAATAATAACAATACTAATAATAATAATAATAATAATAATAATAATAATAATAATAATAATAATAATAATAATAATAGCACCAGTAGTTGCTAGCGTTGTGAGCGGAGAGGAACTCTTATCTATATATATAAAAGCGAAAATGTATGTATGTATGTATGCATGTTTGTGTATCTGCTAAAAGCTTTTGACCGACGGAACACAATTCACAAACTTGGTATCGTATTATAGCACCACCCTCCGGACGATAAATATCGAAAAATTAGCCCAAAAGGACCATCAAAAGTGCGTTAACTGATCGATTTTCTTCAGGGGGGGCAAAAAGTTACATTTTAATGTCAAATATTACATATTTTTAATCGATTTATATCTGCCCCCCAAATACGCGCGCCAACTCTTTTACATAAATTATACACGGGGCCGTTTATTTTGGGTCAACTTGTATTTAAAACCCGCTGAGTCATGCCACGTGATCTTGACGTCAGCAAGCTCTAATGGCTGTCTGAATTTAAAATTTAAAAATGTTGTTATCGCTTAAACTATGAACTTCTACGCTATGACATCGTTACCAAAGTTATTAACACATTAAAATAGTTAGATACGATAGTTAAACGAAAAATAACAAGCCAAAAATGTGAAGTAAAAAAAAATACGCTTACAAAAAATATTAACGATCGAAATTTTTATAAAAAAAATTGCCAGACGCCATTTTCTTTTTTAGTAACAGTCTTTAGAGTAAGGAAGACGAAGTGTGTATGTGAGAAAGATACACACACGCAAACAGAGAGAGAGAGAGAGAGAGAGAGAGAGACAGAGACAGAGACAGATAGAGAGAGATGTCTAGACAGGAAGCGAAATACGTAATTTAATAAACGCTAATGTGAAGTAAAACAACAACAAAAAAATAAAATACTGCTACGTCATATCGTACCGCTCCCGCGATGACCTCACTTAATGGCTATCTGTCAATCAAACTTCTTTCACTCGCTTTATAAGCCTTATTTTAACACTATAATCAATTCCTCTTACTCTTGGCTTACACGGTTAAGTGGTTGGAGTTTGTTTCACATCCGCGTCAAGGCTCCCGGGTTCAATCCAGCCTCACGACCAAAGCTATTTTTTTTCTTTTACATCTTTAGACACGCGGGCAACGTTTCTTTATTATTTTTTTACTTCGCTTATTCTTTAGTTTACTCTCCCCTATACACACAGCGTTTTTTTTTCGCTGTTTTTTTGTTTTTTGTTTTTTCCGATTTTTTTAACATCGTTTAAGGGTTATTACTTATCCCCCCCATACACACTCCTACAAACATCCGGGCAACGCCGGGTACCCCCCGCTAGTCTATAAATATAAAAGCGAAAATGTTTGTATGTGCGCTCGCTTTTTCTGTATGTCTACAAAATGCTTTTTCAGAGAAGCGGTCGGTTGCCTAACAACTTTTTAAAACTTTTTATATCACATATAAATCGTAATATCTCACAGTTAACGAAACTCGCCTGCCTATTTAATTTGCTCGACTTTGGGAAGATAAATATTCCACATTTGTCGCTCGCCGCATGTGGGTTAGTCTTTTTCCTATAACATCCGCAGTGAATGAAATACTATCCCGCAGTCAAACTTGACCTCATTAAGTCATTAAAACGGGTACCTGCCAAATCCAAGTAATTAAATAAATTCAAACGTGTTTCCATTAGCATCTCGCGGTGGGGCAATGGTTAACGTCGCACGTTTTTTTTCACACTTTAATTTACAACTTTTCCTTAAGGGTTCGGGTACGATCCTCATACTTACCTACCAAAACATTTTTTACCCCCCTCCCATCCCCGGAGTTTCCACACACACCTCCAAACACCCGGGCAACGCCGGGTACCCCTCGCTAGTCTCTTATAAAAGGAAAAACTCCAACGGCATGCTCAGATCTATAGCCTCTAACAATATAATTGTTGCCTCAAGGTTATTGATGAGTGTAGCAACACCATGAGCATATATTTGGATGTCGCTTAAATGGTTATCAGGGGGAATTCGTTAGGTAAGGGGTCATAGGATTGAGTTTGATACAAGGTCCGTAGTAAAGAGTTTTGCTTTGTCTGGTGCTGACGAAATTACCCCTAGGCCCGTTGGCGAACATTTCTGAAAAAAAAAAAGTGATCTAACCATGTATCAACAACGCCGATTGCAACGCTGTTTCCGTGCTTTTCTTCTCCTCTCGCTGTGCATCGTTTCTTACATTGGTGGCTTCCGAGGACTGAGGAGTGGCTCACATGTATAAAAAATTACAAACAAAATTTAAAAAAAATCATATTTAGTAAATACCAGTTGCACGTTGTCACGTGTATGTCGTTCAAAACAGTTTTTTATGCTCCAAAAGATGAAGAACTACGAAGACGGAAGTGATATCAGTAAAACGAGCGACATTTGTGCTCGATAATTATTATTTTTTCCATAGTCACCACACTTCACAATTCACTTTTGAAGGAATTCAGTGATGGATCTCTGCTTCTGACGCGCGTTCATGACAAGAGTTGACTTTTTTAGGGTTTCACACGAACAATATCTACGAAAGAGAGATAAGAGTTTCAGATCATAAATGCATATGTTCAGTCATTATATGAGGGGCGTGCATAAGTAATGCCCCTGACGCACTTCCAGTTGTCTGATCTAGCTGAAATTTTGCATGTGCAATGATTTATATCTCTACGGGTTATGTGAAAATTACAGTTCTGAACTAATTGTGGTTTCTGTTTTACAGGTGTTTGAACTGAGTCAGGTGAGAAATGGAGCCTGTTGAATGTCGAGCAGTGATCCGATTTTTGTATTTGAAAGGACGCAAACTACAGGCGACTTTTGATGATAATGCCCCATCATATGACCTTGTAAAATGCTGGCATCCTGAATTCAAACATGGCCGGATGTCTGTGGAAACAGCTCTCATACCTGGTCGTCCCCTTTCTGCCATTGATGAGGCATCTGTCCGTCAAGTTGAGGTTGCCATTTTGGAAGATCGGCGCATTACTATTCGGCAAATAGCCCAAGATGTCAAGATTAGTACAGAGTATGTGGAAACTATCATTCCTGACCATTTGCACATGCATAAGGTGTCTGCCAGATGGATTCCCAGGTTGCTCACAACATTCCAGAAGCGAAAACATCGACTAATACGTAGAATCGCTACTGTTGTTAGCTAAAGATTGTGACTTTCAGGCAGTTAATGCTATTGAAAACAGAGACGCTTGTGTCAGAGACGCCTTCATTACTGGTTTACGTTTCAACTCTATCCAGCAGAGATTGCTTGAGAATAAAACACTTGATTTAAATACGGACATCGACCAACCTAGAGCTTTTTATTCAGAACAGAAAAATTCCGAACCCTACACTCGTTCTGAAACTTACCTTCATTCTTATGACACGGTAGCTACTGTTAACGACGAAAAAAACTATCATAATAAATCTGAGGATGAATTTTGGTGATACTTCAGCTTTCATAAAAACTAAATCAAGTTCTATTTTGCGGGTATTCCAGACACTATCGGAAATTTTGTCCAGCGAGATCCGCCACTTGTAAAAAACGTCATGTTAAAGGTCATTTTGCGAGGGCATGTCAAAATTCTCAGAAATCTACATCTGCTTCCATTCAATCTCAAGCCAGGTCAGCATCTACACAATCACACAAGCTAATGTCCATATTGTCTGATCCTCCAAAAAAGAAAAAAAAATTGAAGATACATCTGCTTCTTCTTCGGGTAGTTTAGAATCAACTTCTGTATACATTTTAGTCAGGAAAACTGAGGTAACAGCTATGATAGACACTGGCAAATCTATCTATATATACGCTTTTTTTCTGTAGGGTCTAACTAGTCCAACATCCAAAACATATGTAATCAAACCGATAAAACGGTAATAAAAAATAAAACATATATTTGCTCTGAAATAGTGTTGAGCACTCTCTTCAGGTTTTTACTAATTACCAGTTTTAATATATATATATATATATATATATATTAAATAAACGTATATAATTTCATTTTGAAGCTTATAGGTAAAATCTTTAAAAAAAGAATGTAAAGTGTAGGAGGGGATAAAGCAAAGGCTAAATGGAAGGTAAGTATAATATATAATATTATGTCTGAATAATATTAATAATTCTTACGTAATTAAACGTAAAATTAGAATTAGATTTCATTTAAACATTCATTTCATTAATTAAAAGAAATACTATTCTGTGATTAGGATAATATTAAATCTAGTTATAAGGGGACTTAGGATCTATTCAATGTTAAACTAAAATTATACTAAACTATGTAACTAGTTCGAGAAACGTTTATTAATACTCGATTGTAGAATATTAGATTAGTAAAAATAAGTGAAATTTAAACTTAAAAATATTTCTTTCAAAATAATTATAATACTGTTCATAAATAAATGATAAAATTAATGTAGGTGTAAGAATTCATTAATATATAATTTGATATTAAGCTGAAATGAATTATAAATAAATTTAGACTATCGTTTAAACTAAAAAAATGTACAATATTTTATGTTGAAATGGTTTTAATACTAATATTTTATATTCAACGTATAAGTTCATTAATTTATAATATACATGAAGTTATCAATGAATGATATTAATGCAAGATATCAGGACCGTATATATATATGACCTATTAGGAAATTAGAGGATGAAGGTGCTTAGTTTGATAAAAAATGAACGTTAAATGGACCTGATTGATATAAATGGGGGTTTTGTTCAAAGGGCGATAACTCTGTTATACTAAAAATTAAATTAAATTTTAACCTTTCTCCGCTTAAGGTAAACAATTAAGGTATTGAATCATACAGTGAACTCATAAATTTCAACCAAATAAAATTATAGCTTTAGAATTAAGTAATACTAAGAATTATAATCTATGTATCAATACATTTCATTATAACAGTTAAAGAGCTTAGTTAACAAATAATTTAATATAACCGAAAATTGGGGAAAAATGCTTTTTTTTTGTTTAGTTTCGTATATGCCAACATGTGTAATAGATTATAATTATTGATGGGCTTTGGCTAAATATGAATATATTAATTTATAAATAATAAGTTTAATAATTAATAAATAAACATTACTAGCAGAACATATCTAAATTAATAGAAGTTGTTAGTACGAATAGATCGGTTTTAGAGACTTTATTTCTAAATTCAAAATGGCGCAATGTAAACATATTATAAGGTATTTACAGCTACTCTCCCAATTTATGTATTTTAATCATGTCAAAACGCAGTATATCTTCTTTGGATGGATTGAGTGTTGCTATTTCTTCTGATGAGTTAAGGACAAAATATATTAACTGATTGATATAATAATTAAGTGATTGATTTTATGCATGTAAACATATAATATCAAGAGTTGTCAACTAAATTAAAGGGATTAATTGTAAGATTAAACTCATGAAGTTTGGAATATAGAATTTTGTCATTTATTTATTACATGTATATATATATATATATATATATATATATATATATATATATATATATACATGTATGTGTGATGAAAATCTCAGCTTAACATTGATATGGATGACTCAGATGCAGCTAAATAGATGTATATATTTATTTATAGACATATATTCAATGTAGTTGATGAATATTTTTTGTATCAAATTTTCGTTCATCTTTTCATTGTTCCGTTCTTATCTGCGACGTTGATCTCTTGCCTTCTCTATAGTAAAGCCGTAGCAAGGCGCCATATCAAAATTCGTATAATGCATTCAAAGCAAGAAAAGAGTGCAAAATGAAAACAACAAATAAATATATTGATGTACACAATGGCTATGGTTTTGGAAGAATGGGAAGGATAAAAATTCCAGTTGTTCTTTGAAAAATAATGTATTCTCTGTTTATTTTTTAAATAATGCATATTACTCAGCTTGTACTACTACTACTACTACTACTACTACTAATGTTAGCAATAATATTACTACTATTAATAATAATGAGAAGATGCTGTAGAGAAAAAGCAAAAACAGTAAAAGGAAGAACTATATATTTCAGCATATATTTTGTGCTATTACTGTATAGAGAGAAGGCGTCTTATGAAAATAAACTTTGATTAACTCATTTGCAGTATAACCCAGCTATGTGAGTGACGCGAATATAAGAAAAAAAACAAGTTCTACACCATCACCTTATCATGATCTCGCAATATATACAGTTGATAAAGTTCTGACCGATCAGCAATATGGATTTAGACTCGTTTCACAGCAGATTTGGTTAATGTAATATCTGAACGTGTAAACTATTACCGGGACAAAGCAGGGGAGGGTACATCGGTAGTCCGAGATATTCTCAGGAATATCAGATCATATGGTATCACTCGAAGAATACTGAACATAATTAAATCCTTCTTAAGTAAGAGAAGAAACTAGGTTGTCCTCGACGGTCGTAAACAACATGTAATACGTGCGGGAGTATCTCAGGAGTCCATCTTAGGACATTTCTTATTCCTAATATTCATAAATGACCTCCTGATAAAATTGCCTCGGAGATGGGTATATTTGCTGATGACACCACGCTCTATAACAGGCACGAGGGAAAAACAAATGAACACATATCTAAGAAAATGGCAGGAACACAAGAGAAAGACCTCCAATCTGTAGTGAAATGGAGGCAAAAATGGGTGGTAACTTTCATTGCTGCAAAGACTAAGGCTGTTTCCTTCAATACAAAGAACCATTCTCTACCATAAATAACAATGACCAAGAAAGTGCTTCTTTTAAACTCCTCGGGTTAACGTTTACAGTAAACATGTATTAGAACAGATACATCGAGAGAATTGCCAAGACTGTTGCGAAGAAGGTAGGTTCTCTCTATCGTGCTAGAAAACTACTTACGCGTAAAGTATCCTGTACCCACCATTCACCCATGAATGGAGAATTGTTGTCACATTTGGGCTGATACATCTGCTACTAGTCTCTCACTTCTTCACAGGGTTCAAAAGAGAGTCGCCAACCTGATAGGTCCTGAACTGTCATCTAAACTTCGGCCTCTGTTCCATCGAGGAAATGTTGCATCCCACTGCCTGTTCTACAAATATTTTAATAGTGAATGCTCTGAGAAACTACAAGCCCTTGTATCTCCTGACTAAATACCCCCGGCAAACTCGACAAACAGCTAAATCCCACTACACAGTAGAGATCCCTAGGTGTAAAAACGCCTTCTACTCCAATAGTTTCTTCCCCAGAACTGCTAAACTTTGGAACACCCTTCAGGGATTCTGCTTTCCCAACTGTACTGACATGCAGAAGTTCAAGTGTAATGTGAACATACATCTTGCTGCTCATCTCCTTTCATAATATCGCTGTAACTTATGTCCTCGATAATAGCTCCCTACTTCAAACTAGTATTGTGCGTTGTTTGGGGTGAAAATTGAATAATAATAATAAAAAAAAAACGGATATAAGAGAGAATTTATCTGGCCCCAAATTAGAGCATATGTTAATGTACAGTGAAACCCGGATATAAGAATCCCGGATATGTTTAACCAAGATATAAGAGAGCCGTTCGGACAAGATACTAACTCGCTTATATCCGGGTTACATTGAACTAATGACAAGGTCTTTTTGGGTGGTGTGTAAGTAGGTATTTTATAAAGAAGGAATATTGGTGTGATGCGCTGGCAGTTTGACTATGATCACAGCATAGTATCTGTGTTGTTACGACTATTATGATTAATTGTCAAATCATTTAAGTTAAAAAAAATAATCTGAGAAATTTTTTAAAAGAAAAGAATGCTAGTTACAATAGTTTGGGGGAATTTTAGCTCAAGTAAATTATTATTATGAATAGAGGAAAAGCATAAACAAGGCTAGTTTGGGATTTAGTTACTTCTATTGCGGAGGTACGCCGTAGATGTACGAATTTTAAACAAACCCCGATTAGCGATCCGGCTACATTTTTGAAAAACACAATATGGGTCCTTCCTTCTATTGCGAGTGTAACGTAGCAGTTACGGATAAACAAAGGAAAGACATACAGATCTGGGACGGCAGTTTTTATTAACGTTACTCTCCCGTTTCGACACCACTTAAAATAGTTTTTGCTGCTACATCTAAATCTAGCATGGTGGTTTACCTTTCCTACGACCGCATACCGGTTACAGCCGACACATTCGCGTTTGCAATTTTACACGTTCATTTTCTTCAACGCGGACTTTACTTTTCCGGATCACGTGATGCATATTTCTCCTTTTTTTAACTTTTTCTTCTTACTCACACTTTCTAATTTACATAGGCGCTTTTGTCAGTTGCTGCAGCTAATCTTTAATCAAGCCAACGATCCTTTGCTGCTGCTGATATTTTCCCACCTGTTCACTTGTACTATGTTACACGAAGATGTTTTGGATAAAGGCAGAAATCTTGGAATAAATCTAATTATTTATGTAATAAAGAAATACTTATCTACTGGCACAGACAGTAATGCAGTAATGCACATCATGTGAATTTTAATTCGTAGAATTAGCTTTGAAATGCTTTTGTTAAATTCTTAATGAACAATGACACTGTGAAATACAATTTGAATTGAAGTGTAAGACAGTTTTAACCATTGTCTTTATTGGATTTCATGTTTAACACACATGCTGTCTTAAATTAATATTCCAAACGTGAAAATGTCGTTTTAGTTCAACAACACTCTTCAAAATCATCATCGATCGATCAACACCAATAACTGGAACTGTTCACGTGCATCTGTAGAGCAGAGATTCAAATACGGCGAGCGACAAAAGATTAGCTTACGACTAACACTTATTTAATTTCAATCGAAGGCAGAAATTGATTATTTATGTTTATTTCCTTTCGCCCACGACTTTGCTGAATTGATTCAAGCTTAAAAAATAATTACGATTCCGTTAGATTAATTTGAATTCCTAGTGATAATGGACTTTTTATTCAACAATCCTCAGCGAATCAATCTCAATAGATACTTGAAAGAAAGTCGTTATAATTGCATCTATTGTGAGTCGCGATTGGAAATGAAGACGTATTTCCTTAACTCCTCAACAAAACCCACTATACAACTTCGTAACATTATATATATATATATATATATATATATATATATATATATATATATATATATATATACATGGATGTGGGTGTGCGCGTGTGAGAGAGAATATGAACAGAAACATATTTTTTCTATCCATCTCCCCTCTCTCTCTCTTTCTCTCTCCCTCTGTCTCTCTCTCTCTCGCTCTCTCTCTCTCTCTCTCTATATATATATATATATATATACTTTTTTACAAGACTCGAAAGCCATTCCATGGTGAGAGTTAATAAGTGTACGTTATTCGCCAGGTTTATGGCATAGTGATAGTTCGTGCTAAGCAATGGCTACAAATAGATTATTTAGTTAAACGGCTCAACAAGAATTTGTTTACATTAGACTTATAGACGGCCATTCTGTAGTCAATCTAAAAGCAGACCATAGTAACATGATTCCACAGGCAGACATTTATTGGAAAGAAGCCCTGCTCATAGAATTTGCGTTTAGATTAAGGCATAGTTCGAGTATGACACTTACAAGTGTTCAAAATTGTATCAAAATGTCACAAAGATACCGGATGCGGTAAAATGGTAAAAAGTAAGAGTTCATAAAAAAACGCCTCATATGATCAGTCATTTATTGTATGTTGACCCACTAAGTGGATGTGGCATCATAAATCGAAGTCTTTACAATTGTAAACGAGATGGTTCTCTAATTATTTATGGCTGTAGTCGGTACCAGACGTTTCTCTCAAACGGGTTGATTTGTCGTTCTGCTGACATCAGGCAAGACAGTTATAAGCTTGTCACAGAGAAAAGGAATAACACACACAAATTTGTTTTCCATAAAAAATTGTTGTATTAAAAATTATGTAAGCCGTGTGGTGACACTTTATCAAAACAGTGTGCATTAAAAAGAAATGGAAAAAGAAATGAAAAACAATATATCACTAACTCGTCAACTAGTAGGCGTCAAAGGGGTTAGACGGGGTTAGTTTTATTTTAATTTTTTTCCTTTTCTTTGATTTCGCTTTCAGTAGCCAGATTGGTTTTTTATCGTTTCGAGTGGTTTGAGCGGTTTTCATCAGAAATGTTTTGATCTTGGTGTTTCTTCGGAAGTTCTATTATTTTAGGGATTTTTAAGAGGTCATTCCAAGACAGGTTTTGGATACGGCATTGAGCGTTCTGAGTTCAACTGACCCCACTCGGCTGACTCACTCCTCTTCTTCTCTACTCGCTTCTGTTCTTTCTCATTCTCTTCAGCTCAAACGCGCTCTGCGATATTTTTTATGCCGAGGTATGTACATATGTGGTCATATTTTAACGGACCAATTAACGAATTACTATGTGTCTAAATTCTTTGAACTACGCAAGTCGTAAAAGTCCACTCGTACTCGAACTATCAATTCGTTTTAAATTTAAAGGCTATTTTAATTTTAAAGGCTATATTTTCCTTTATATTAGTTCAACTTAATTTTGCTGAATAATTTATTGTCAACGATTATTTGTTTCGTCAACGTATTTTATAGCAAAAAAAATACTAATTCGGGTTTCATATCGTTGCTAACACTCATATATTAATCTTGATATGTTCTAGCACACCTAATTGCCAGTGAACCTAGGGCTTTGTGATTGTATAGCAAATATGATGGCCTAGATGCTGAATTTTTCGATACCACTTTTGACACGGTTCCGTTCAAGTTAAAACGTCACAGAGCACATTGTTGATAGTGGTTGAAGTAAGACAGGTGTTTTGCGAAAGTTTGGCGAAGGGAGATTGACGCTAAGATGAATATTTTTCATGAAAATTACGATAGACAGGCCCGCATCATCTCTTCTGTCGCAAACAGGCTGTAGGAAAAAGAGCTTACGAGAAAGGCGAATAGAAATAATCAAACGGTTAGACACGTGTACATACCTCGCTTGCTTCAATCTTTATACTCCATAGTAAAAAATAATCAGAACCATGGATTGTTAGCTTAGAGTAAAATCCGAACGAGACGTTCTCTTTTATTTACATTGGAAGAAAAAAAAGAGTACAAAGGGAGATAATGCCTACATAACTTTCTTGGAACAAGAACAGATAACTCTTTTAGACTGTCGGACATTGATATTTTTAACACTCCTCCTCAATTGCTCACAGTCTAAATTTCCAGTTATTCAAGACTTAACAGTTCACTGAGCTTCACAAACTGTGTGCTCACAAGTCCTTTTGTTAGTATGTCTGCTACCATGTCTTTACTCTGACGGTACTCCAGTTTAACTGTGTTCTTTTCCATCTGCTCTCGAATAGAGTCGAGCTGTGGATTCTTTGTCATACATATTGTTGACTGATTATCCTCGTAAATAAGTGTTGGTGTAACTGAGGTTCTTAATAAAGCACCTTAAAGGCGCTGAATCCAAACAGCCTCTTGTGTCGCACTTGCTAATGCCATGTATTCAGCTTCAGCTGTTGACAATGCAACACAAGTTTGCCTTTTACGTCTCCAACTGACAGCAGCTCAACTTAATTTAAACAAATAACCAGATGTTAATCAGCGATCATCTAAATCACCAGCCGAGTCTGCATCTGAGTACTCCTCGAGATTGTTGGCTTTCTCCTTGTCATACAATAAACCGTATCCTCGTGTACCATTTAAGTAACGAAAGATATGCTTTATAGACTTCCAGTGTTCCATTGTAGGCTGAGAGAAGAATCTTGCGACATTTCCGACAGCATAAGCAATATCAGGTTGTGTCCTTGTTGACAGATACAGCAGACTTCCAACTGCTGATTGATATAATTCTTTGTTGACCTGCTTACTTATTTCAGTTGCCTTCATTAATTTTGCCCCAGCATCAATTGGAGTTGATACAGGTTTTGAATTTTCCATCTGGAATTTTTTTCATGACTTCTGCTGTATATGCTGGTTGTCCAATCCATATTTTCCCTGATTGAGGATAAACAGCCTTAACACCACAAAAATAATGCAGTTTCCCTATGTCCTTGATTTTGAAAATTTTCGATATAGTTTTCCCAAACTCTTAAATACGAGTTGGGGATTTGCTTGCCACAATGATATCATCAACATAAACAGAAACGATAAAGATTTCTCCCCCTGAATATTGTATGTAAATACAGTGATCATCTACCAACTGCTTGAAGTTCATCTTTTTCAACTGAAAATCCAATGTTTCATTCCAACATTTTGGAGATTGCTTCAAGCCATAGATGCTTCTCTTCAGTTTACAGACAAGATATTCTCTTCCTCCAACTTTAAAACCCTCAGGTTGCTTCATGTAGATTTCTTCCTTAAGTTGACCATTTAGGAATGCAGTGGTTATGTCCAATTGATGTAGCTTCATGCCATGCTGTGCTGCTAACGCAATAACAGTTCGCACAGGTTCGAATCTGACGACTGGGCAAACGGTCTCGTCATAATCAATTCCTTGCTTCTGAAGAAAACCTTGAACTACCATTCGAGCTTTATAATGCTCCACGTTTCCGTCAGCATTATACTTCCGTTTAAATACCCACTTGCTACCAATAGTTTTCGTCCACTGGGCAATTCCGTAAGATCCCATACATTATTAGTATGTAAGGAGGAAATTTAATTTTCCATTGCTTTCGTCCATTCATTTTTTCGCAGGACTGGAAAGTGCTTCTTTCATTGTTAATGGCCCATTTAAACTATCAGCTCTGTAAACCTATTCACCATATCTATCTGGAGTTTTCTTTATTCTTGATGATCTTTGAGGTACTGTTTTCTGTGTGTTTTCACTAGGTCCTTCCACCTCCTACAAGTTGTCATCATCATCATCATCATCATCATCATCATCATCGCCTCTGTCTTGATATCCAATTGATACTGGAGATGGGTTTGCCACTTCCTTTCCCTCGTGTTCAGCTATTGAACCTGTTTCATTGAATATGACATCCCTACTATGGAATACTTTAGATTTTTGGGTATCATAGAGTCTGTACCCCTTTACGCCAATACCATAGCCAAGAAATATGCATTTCTTTGCTTCGGAATCCATTTTAAATCTTTAATCGTTTGGTACGTGGACAAAAGCATTACATCCCAAAATGCGTAAATATTTCACATTAGGTTTGCGACCCTTCAATACTTCATAAGGCGTTATACCCTGTACAGCAGTTGTTGGGCTCCGGTTTCGAATATATGAAGCCGGGGATAAGGCATCTGTCCAAAATTTATCAGGCAGCTTCGAATATGATAACATTGCCCGCAGTGTTTCCACTAATGTTCGATTCATTCTTTCGGCTACTCCATTTTTCTCTGGAGTTTTGGGAACAGTATATTCATGGAGAATACCCTCCCTTTTCAAATAATCTTCACATTCTCTTGATATATATATATACTCCACCATTGTCAGTGCGTAGGGTTTTTATATTATACCCAGGTAATTTCTCCACCATAACTTTCCATTCCAGGAACATTTTAAAAGCATCTCTCTTGTGCTTGAGCACGTATATCCAAACAAATCTTGATTTATCATCAATAAATGTTTTGAAATATTCCGCGCCACCAAGCGATTTCTCCTCTATTCTTCAACACATATCGCTATACACGATTCCTAGGAGTTGAGTGGCTCGCTTTCCACCAGATTTTGGAAATGAGGAACGATGGTGTTTTCCATACACGCAAGGTTCACAAAAGTTTATATCCTTGGTTACATCATAGTGAAGGCCAGTTACGAGCTAGTCCTTTACAAGTTTTTGTAAACACCCGTTTAGGAACGTCATTGCTTGCTTCGAATACTGTTACCAACATATTATAAGAGTCTGGGAGAGTAGCCAGAAGATGAATAACTGTATCCTCCTCATCAATTGAATCGCCAATGACTGTTAATTCATCAAATATTTTCATCATAGTTTTGATGTGTTCATGTACGGAATCACCGTCTTTTAATTTAATAGAGTATAATTTTCTCCTCAATGCTAACTTGTTCGCTCACGTCTTCTTAAGAAACTGATTAGCCAATTTCTTTCACACTACTGCGGTATCGTCAGGGTCTCCAAGTAAATATAAATGTGAAGTATCCACCGATAGCACAATCGTCGCTAATGCACGGTTCCTTCTTGATAAATATTTTATGTGCGTTGCAGAATCTGTTCGTTTATCGGGAACGATTTCCGCTTCATTAACAATGTTCCATGAACCATCCTTAATTAAAGCCATTTTACATTGAACCTTCCAAGTATTATAATTTGGTCCATTCAGTGGCACACAGTTACTAAGTTTTGTTTCCATCGCAATTGTATATTTAAAAGCAATACAAAACTTTCACTACAACAAAATTAAATATGGCTGAACAAAAAAAAACCGTCACACGTGTTCTATTATCTTCAAGACGTAGCTGGGCCCATAACCAATGGAGAGAAATAATCAAACGGTTAGACACTTGTACATACCTCACTGGCTTCAATCTTTATACTCCATAGTAAAAAAATGGAGAGTAGATAATACAGTGGATGTGTTATCGGCAGCTCCAGTAACTCTCGATTCTCCTATTTTGTCATTCGGTCCTCATTCAATGAGTGATTTTTCTGACAAAGGGTGAAGAAAAAGCTGCTTAAAGGTCGGTAGTACTTGGTGACCAGTAGTCTAAGATGTCGGAAATTTTTCTGTCTCTGTCTGTCCTTGTGGCCATGTCACTAGTAAGGGTGCTGGAGGTAAACGTTTTGTCTGGGCTGACGTTATCCGCCTGACAGTCAGAGACCCGAACCTTGGATTAACCACTAAAGAGGCTGTCCTATCAGCAGGCGCAAAGTACTGGGACTGCTGTATTGCCATTTGGTGAGTGGATCTGGACCATGCAATAGTCTCTGCTGGGGCCTCTCGATGCCATACTAGTGGGTAATTGTTACGGCTTTACCTTTTCGTGTGCTACATAAAAAATTTCCTGTCTTTTTCTCTCTTACTTTCCCTCTCTGTACTGCTCTAACCAAGTATGCCGACCTATTCCACAAATCCCAAAACCTCAACATGAAATATCTCAAGAATAAAAACTCGATTAAACCTAGAACCCCATCTTCCAACGTAGACCCCTACTACCAGGTCTCCTTCTCCAACATCAGGGGTGTACGTTCCAACCTTCGAGAGATTGAAACCCAATTACAGGAGACGAAACCGCACATATTATTTCTAAGTGAAACTGGAATAGGGCCGACCACTTCCTTAGATGAGTTCATTATTAACGGATACTCAAATCTAACAGCTAAATCTGACCCCCAAGATCGCCATGGGCATGGAATACGTGCCTACATTAAGGATGGCTTCCCGTGTGGCAGGGATATCTCTAGAAGATCCTAATTTACCCTATATGTGCTTCAGGGTTGCACTTGTTAACACCACTGCATTTATATTTGCCCTCTATAGGCCCCACAACAGCGGAGTTACTATCTTTAAGAGCATATCTGAGAAAATAGACCAAATACTGTCTTCACATCCCTCGCCTAACATCCACATCTCTGGTGACTTCAACGTACATAATGTGGAATGGCTGACCCATTCAAATAAGACAGATGATGAGGGGAGGTTTCGTCATGATTTTGCCATTGCTTATGACCTCACTCAGATTGTTCGCGAACCCAGCCGTGTGCCCGATACACCCGGTCAATATGCAAGCCTCCTAGACCTTTTTCTCTCAACTTTCCCTGAGCTATGTTCATGTTCCGTTCATTCTCCTCTAGGATCCTCCGACCACTCCGTCGTATCAGTTAAGATAAAAACGAAATGCAAGAAGCCCCCAGACGTACCCCTCCACCGTACTGTATACCGATACTCTATGGCTGACTGGGATAGCTTCCGTACATTCATATCTGATTTACCTCTGCACTCCATGTTTAAAAAGGAAGTGTCCTCTATAGTATCAGATCTGACCGAATGGTTAATTGTAGGCATAGACCAATTCATACCATCTAAAAAATTCCAACAAAAACCTACCAGCCAGCCATGAATCTCCCCAGAATGTGCTGCTGCTATCGCGCACAGAAATCACCTTTTCCATAGCTACCAACGTAATAGATGCACTGAGACTAAAGCTGCTTTCAGGTCTGACAGCAACCACTGTAAAAGAGTAATAAAAAATGCAAGAGAGCTATATGCCCGGTCTGTTAAATCCAAGGTAGCTGATCAGCGGTTTGGATCCCACCAGTTTTGGCAAATAACAAATACGATCCTGAACAGAAGTGTGCGTTCTATCCCAACCATTATCAATGGACCAGAGATCATCTCCTCAGCGTCAGACAAGGCCAAACTATTTGCAAAGAACTTTGCAGCTAATTCTACCGTGTGCGACGAAGGCCATGAACTCCCCATATTTCCTCCTATAACACAGAACACGCAAGGTAACATACAAATATCCGTGCATGAGGTCGCCAAGCTAATAAAGAACCTAGATTCCAGAAAAGCAACTGGCCCTGAAGGCATCCCAATTATAGTGTTAAAAAAGCTTCAACCAGAACTTTCTCCCATACTTACGAAACTATTTCAACGCTGCCTTAAGGAGAAGTGCTTTCCGACTCCCTGGAAGACCTCATCAGTTTGCCCTGTATTTAAGAATTCAGGTGATAAGTCATCTCCCTCTCAGTACAGACCAATAAGTCTCCTGTGTGTTATGAGTAAGTTGCTGGAATCTATATTAAATAGAGAAATAGTCAACCACTTCAGCAGGAATAACCTTCTTAGTGACACACAATATGGTTTCCGCTCTGCAAGATCTACCGCATATGTGCTGACGGTTATATCCCACAGGATTAGTGAATCTCTTGATAAAGGCTTCCTTTCTAGGGCAATTGCTCTTCACATATCAAAGGCCTTCGACAAGGTATGGCATAAGGGCCTACATCACAAGATTTCCAGCTACGGTATAACTGGAAATGTTTACTCAATCATTAAATCATTTCTCTCCGATAGGCTCATAAGAGCAGTGGTAGATGGACAAAAATCGGAGGCCTGCAATATAAATGCTGGAGTCCCTCAGAGGTCAATCCTGGGCCCAACTCTTTTCCTGATCTACATCAATGACCTCGCTAAACACATACTTAAATCATTCGTTGACATCTATGCTGATGACACGACCATCTACGGCAACACATCAAAGGCTGTAAATGACAAAGTTCTCTCTGATTCTCTCTCCTCTGATCTCGAGCGCGTGGTTCATTGGGGGAAGATGTGGCTGGTTACTTTTATTGCATCCAAAATCAAACTCCTATCCTTGCATCATCAACGCTCTGATGCCCACCTGGCATCAATTGGGATGGATGGCTCTCGTCTGGGTGAGGCTCAGTTTTTTGACAAGCTTCTGGGTTTGACCTTTACTCCTGATCTGAAATGGAACACGTACATCAAGTCTGTTGCCAAGGTCGCTGGAAAGATGGTGGGATCCTTCTACCGCTCCAGAAAATATCTCACTACTGATGCAATTCTCTATCTATATAAAAGCCAAGTACGTCCAAGGATGGAATACTGTTGCCATATCTGGGCAGGAGCTGCTAAAAACAGCCTATCCTGCCTTGACAGAGTACAAAATAGACTTCGTGGTTTAGTGGGGGATGCCCTTTTCTCTACCCTGCAACCTCTCTCCCACAGAAGAGACGTTGCGAGCCTGTCCTTGTTTTATCGTTATTTCCATGGCAGATGCTCGTCTGAACTCCAATCTCTGGTCCCCCCTCGCCAATCTTTCACGAAAAACACCCGTCTAGCTGAATCCACTGTGAAAAAATTTCCCCACTCTATATCTGTGCCGAAATCAAAACGTGGATTCCATGAACAAAGCTTCTTTCTTAGAACTGCACGCCTGTAGAACTCTGTTCCGTCTGCCTGCTTCCCTCCGGACTACAACTTGGATGTCTTCAAGTCCAATGTTAATAAATTCCTAATGAACCGCCCCCTTAAGCAAACACTTCAGCAATTCTCCACACTAACGTAATGTACTTGCAATAACCCTTATCCCTGAGTGGCTTCCGGGCCTTGATAAGTGGTGATCACTGTGTAAAAAAAAAATAACCAGAATCATGGATTGTTAGCTTAAAGTAAAATCCGAACGAGACGTTCTCTTTTATTTACATTGGAAGAAAAAAAAAGTACAAAGGGAGATAATCCCTACATAATTTTCTTGGAACAAGAGCAGATAACTCTTTTAGACTGTCGGATATTGATATTTATTACAAAAGGATCATATTAAACCGCTGTATCAGAAGTCTGTGTCTAGCGCAAAGCAACACAACTTTTTAGTTAAAACGTCAAGCCGAGGTTTGTTAGTCACAACTTGATTAGAGTAGAGTTCTTTGTTCACAACACGAGATACACGTCGATGTTCTCTATTCGCGTGTCTTAAACGCTTCTCCCAGTGACTCGCCCTTTATAATGTTTCGGGCACACCCAATTTGCATATACCACACGAGATTGCTCGAGATACGCGTGCCCCAAGGCTTTAAAAGACAACAACCGTCATCTTAGGCCTCTTTTTTTTGTTTCTGTTATTCAGTCTGCTGCCGAGACAAATTCTCGTTTCTGAAGTAGGTCCTCTCTATGTCGATCACAAACGCGAAGTATTTTTACCTGGAATTATTCGTCAGATTTCAAATGATCGAATGGTTTGGATGAAGTGTATCTAAGATGGCGTCCATCTCTAAGCGATCTGAAGCCAACCAAAGATCAATTTACTGAGTTTTTCTTCTTGTAAGTATTCATTCCTGTGCCATTCCATTCGTTCAATCAAACGCAAATTGAATACACGAAAAGTTAGACGCTCGTCACTGAAGCCAAATTCGAACACGATTCCACTGACATCAATTTTGGTGAACCTTATGCGATATCTTCGAAATAGCAGGATATGGTTGTATATCTTAAATGTTCGAATGAATTTGCATCACATTAAAACAACATTCTGTCCGTACACTTAGACACACTTGAAGCGTTCTCATCATTAATTATTTGTACTAGACAAAGATAGGCAGTTGCTATATTTAAAAAGAGGGTAAATACTCATTATCTTACTTTTGGAATCAAGCTATTTACACTCATTTATTCTAAGGTGTGTATTAATATCGAAGCAGGCAGGAGCAACGACGGGTAAAATGGTCGATTATTGTTACTAGAAATATAAAACAATTAGTTTTTGGAAAATGCGGATTTATAGCTGGGAATGTTTGGTCAGAAATTTAACTCAGAAATAAAATAAACAAAATAGATTTAGGATTTTTTGGAAGAGTTATGGAATTTTAGCAAATATTACACAAAGGCAAGGATCTTTAGGTTACATCCAGTGATAACGTAATGAATGTAAGATATACACGTAGTTAATTAGCAGAGATCAAGCTAGAGGAGTTGGCGGGAAATGCGTTATCAAATTAACGTGTGGACGACCCCGTAGGAAGAAGAAAAGGAAACCAGTGAAAATATAGAATAAGATTCAGCATGCCAAACTTCGACCATGGAATCCAAAGAACAAAGAAATGCCGCGTAAATTATAACTCGCTGTTATGGCGCTCTTTCAGGGTAATGACAAATAAGAAAGAATGGGGTCCTTTTAGTCTAAGACAAGCATACACATATGCTAATTGCAAGAAAAGATGTATAGAAAACGTTATGTGTCGTATTTGTTAACGAGATGTATTTATGAAAAACCGACCGACCCACAATGAACACTTTATATATATATATATATATATATATATATATATATATATATATATATATATATACACACAAGTTCATACTCATACAATCGAACACACTATATCCGTTAATTTAGACACAGTTTATATACACTCACCCTGTTACATAACACTGTCCGATTAGAGTGGGACGATAGCTTTATTTATCATAAGGTTAATTGCCTGATTATTTCCCCTGGAATAAAACACACGCTTTTGTGTAGCGTACTTGGCTTGCTATACGTACATTCACATGCACACTTATTATAATAATGTATTCCTGTCTGTGTATCTGATGATTCACAATTCAATTATATGTGAAAAACGTAACAATTTATAACAAAATTATACACACTTTACTCGAAATATCAGGTTAGTAAAGGTAGTTTTTAACTTTTGAGTTCAGATGATCATATCTTGGCTCAAAAGAAAATATGAATAGAAATTAGCACAATTAGATACAACGCACTTTAGGCAATGCAAAACAAGTTTATTGGTGTCATTAACGTAAAAATCCTGCGTTCTATAAACGATGCTTTTAAAAACGAATAAAAGTGTGAATGTGATTTATTCAAGTGAAGTAAAATGTATTAACCAATTTAACTTGTTTGGAAATAATTAGTACATTTCATTGAGAATAATTGTATGTAATAATTACAAGTTGAAAGTAATATTTATTGCGTAAGACTTTCAAAATAATTTAGATAAAATAGTAAAAATTCCTAATTAAATAAGATAAAAATATTGAATGAATAAGGTTATAAATATATAATATCTCACGTTATAAAAAAATTAATATGTCTTTTTTTTAAATGATAACGGTAATAAATAAAATAAAAACAAAATGATATTGGCATAAAAAGGAATCAAATATACACATTAATAAATTGATATACGATTGTTGGAATGGAAATCTTTGTCAAAAGTAAACATAACCAAATTATCCTAATACAAGAACATAGATTAAAGGCTGTTGAATACTTGGTTTCATGGTGTAACTCCAAGAAAAAATAAAATAAATATAATATTGAATATAACCTTTATATATAAAGTATAGCATAAAAAATAGAGTATATTTGAATTCAATATATTAGACTAAAGGAAATATAATTACGGAAGTAAATCTAGTAGACCCACAATATAATCATTAATTTGAAAATCACAAGTTAAGTCCAAACATTTATTGGTAAAACTCATATGTATATATAAAGAGTAATTTATATTGACATGCTTAAGATATTCAAATGTAAATGAATAATATAATCAACAAATATACCACTCAAATTAATCAAAAAATATTATAAATGAAGTAAAATAGTTAAAAAAAAGATTATTATATAATATATACATATAGTTAAACCCATATAGTCTAAGAAAATCAACTTGAAAAAAGGGAAATAATTTATTTAAATTATCGCCCTTAAACGGATAATAAACAAATGATAGAAAAAGTAATAAGTTCTCATAATGTTAAAAATGCTTAATTAAAACTAATTAAATAGCAATAAAAGAATTCCGATTGCATTAGAAATAAATTAGTGAAACTATTTATATATTTAATAAAAAGATTTATATTTATGCAAAATTTACGTCAAATCATCAAAATTGATTATCTTAAACAAATCAATAGATTAGTAATTAGTTTCATACATAATAAATATAAATACGCATATTATAGAGTTTACCGTTATCCAAAAAATCTTAGAATATATATATATATATATATATATATATATATATATATATATATATATATATATATAATATAAAGCTGAATGTCTGTTTGTGTGTATGTGTGTGTGGCTGGTCACGAATAATCTCCTATATGTTTGACTATTTTAAAAAACTGATTCCATATAATTTTTTTTTATTACATTTTCACCCCAAACTGCCACTTTGGTGTAGGGTCTACTATCAAGGGCAGCAACTACTGGGCTACTATGTAGGGATTTGGGCAGCAAGATGTTGGTTCACGTTATACTTGGACTTTTGCATGTCAGTACAGTTGGGGAAGCAGTGACCTGGAATGGAATTCCAAAGTCTAGCGGTTCTGGGGAAGAAACTATTGGAGTAGAAAGATCTTTTACATCTAGGGATCTCTACAGTGTGGGGTGGGATTTAGCAGCCTGTCGGGTTTGTCGAGGGTGCTCACGTCGTGGGGGCACAAGTGATTGCAGTTCATCAGAGCATTCACAACTAAAATACTTGTAGAAAAGGCAGAGGGATGCAACATTTCGTCGATGGGACAGAGGCTGAAGCTTAGATGCCAGTTCAGGGCCTATCAGATTTGCGACTCTCTTTTGAACCCTGTCAAGGAGCGAGAGACTAGTAGCAGATGCACCAGCCCAAATATGAAAGCAATACTCCATACATGGGCGAATGGTTGCCTTATAGAGGTACAGGATACTTTCGGGTGTCAGTAGTTTTCTAGCACGGTAGAGATGATAGAAGATGTATCGAGGCACAGGAATGGGTATGTTTGATCAGGCAGAACGATGGTTCATTAAAATTGTGGGGTCTGCGTTCGGTCCTCATCCACAAAGTATGGAAATAAAAAAATATAAGAATTAAAAAAAAAATCGTTTACAAATGTTTTTTTTTTATATAGATGTACATAGGAATACTTTGATAATTATGTTTTAACTTAAACAGGGAGGGTATGATAAAAGTGTTTGGATCTGCGTTCGCGCCTGGCCTCCAAATGCTTAACAAGGTTTTTTAATATAGAGCCACAGAATATTGTGATAAGTGTTTCAGTGTAAACAGGTATGGTATAATAAATTCTGGGGTTTATCTATTTATTTTTACTTTCATCATATTTTACTTTGGTTTTGATACCCCCAAATTCGAAACTATCTCTTTACAACCATTCCTTTTTATAACATATCATATTTTCATAAATCAGAGTTCATTTTCTGTGGACTGTTTTTGAACCCAGTAAACGATGGGTACTTTTGCTTGTATATATATATATATATATATATATATATGTATATATATATATATATATAACTATTTATTTACTCACACAAATTTAATATATGAAAGTATAGATTTATGCGTAAACTTTAAGTATTTACTTCAAAAGTGCTCAATACGTAGGTAGAGCTAGTTAGTAATTTATAAAATATATATGGCGATTAAGCTACACTGAATATTCGGCGTTTCATCCACTGTAGGATTCGTCAGGCTTATGCGCGAATTTTGTGGTTGCTTCTTGTTTTTATATATGTTGAGGATTTCTAGTTAGCCAATCAGCTTTCTAGTATCCACCGAACCCCCTCCTATCAGCCAATGGGCATGCATTTTATCGAACAAAGGAACCGGTTTACAACTAGGTTAGTGGTTTAAGGTGGATCTTTCCCTCTTTTTTTATATATGCATATACCTATGTGTATTTTTTTATTATATATGAAGATACCTATGTGTACACACACACATACACACATATATACATATATATATACATATATGTGTGATCGTTTATGTATATTCATGTTTATTTAATTTGTTTATTTGTTTGTTTTCTATTGTTATTCTTAGTTTTAAAGCTATTTTATCTCGCTATTCTAGAGTAAGTTTTATTTTGTGAAGACAGTTGTTTGCTATTTCTCGTCTACAGTTTAATAGATTTTGAGGTTCTTTAAAGTACAGGATAGCAACTTTTTCATGGAGGCATAATTTACATGGGTCGTCTAAATGTCTGCACGTGGTAGCTTGTCTCATTATTTTCCATTCGACTACCGGCGAATGTCCGCTTTCTTTGAGTTCCCAGTATTTATTCGCTAGTGTTGTTTTTATACGGTGTTTTTTTATGTTTGAAGGTACTTTTGTGGTCATAGTATCGGGTTTTTAAATCTAAGCACCGCACAATTTGCCCAGTCCAAAATAAATGTCTAACAAAAAGTGTAGTTTATCAAGCAACAATATTTGCGAAAGAAACCCCGAATAACGAGAAATATTACATAGGCATGACTTCCTTAGATTTTGAGCAGGGGTGGTTTTCAAATCGTCTAGCGTGGCGTCTGTCCGCATAGGAAAGTCAGGTAGGGGGTGGTTGGATGGGTCCAGTGTGGAGTTTGAGGCAAACCGATTGGCAAGCATGTTAGCCTTGTCGGTTGCTAAGGAGGCAACCTCGTGATTGTTGGTTAGTGGGGGAATTGTTGATTGCCCATTATTTACTACACTGTTGTAGATTTTCCAGAAGTCTCGAGTTCCTAGTTTTTGTGCTTCGATGCGCTTTTTAGTGGTTTCCGTAAATTCTCTCTTAGCTGTCGCTATTTCTTTCTTAACGTTATTTCTAGCTTCTATATACTTCAGTCTGTTTGAACTGGACTTATGTCGGTTAAACCTTCGGTATGCATGCTGCTTTTGAGCAATGGCAGTTGCACAAGTCGACGTAAACCATTGGGGAGAGTGGGGCTTACTATAAAATTTCCGCATGGGAACATGCGCTTCGATTGCTGTTTTGAACCAGTCAATGGTCTCGTTTGCACATTGTTTAGCAGGGAGAGAAAAAATATTTCTCCATGGGGCATCTCTAATATGTTCCCTGATGGCTTCCCAGTCAGTCTTTTTATAGTATCTCGTTGTTTTGAGCACTGGATCTTCAGTTTGGGCTAGAGTTTAGGGCGATTTCAACCATTATCACTGCAGGATCAGCGTTCCCGAGTGGGCTGTGGGCCTTCGTTATGCAGTCATCGGGAACTGTGGTCAAAAACAGAGCTAGAAGTGATGCGTGTTGTTCTTCCTGGTCAGAGAAACGGGTTGGAAACGTAACAATTTGTGATAGGGAGTAAGATATAGTGAAGCTATGAGTTGTGCTGCCCGCTGCATCTGTGTAAGTAGAGAATCCAAGCCAGTTTTTGTGGTGGACATTAAAGTCACCAAATACATGTATTTGTGCGCTAGTGTCGAGGGACAGTACCGTGCCTATGCTGTCAGAGACATATATATATATATATATATATATATATATATATATATATATGTTCAGAATGTGAGAGAATATATAATTATATCTATAGCCATACAACATCGCAGCTGACAAGACTGCCAATAAATAGGAAATCTAAAACTCGAGTTTCGCCCTCATTTAAGGCTCATCAGTTAGACACACCCGAACTCGGAATTTGTAAACCCGAGTTTCTTGCATGCGAGGCGAGCACTCTACCAACTAAGCAAACAGCCGTACACACAAGAAAACCTATTAACTGACACAGATTGCATTGCTTGATCTATGTCAGTTGATAGGCTTTCTTGTGTGTGAACCTGTTTGCTAAGTTGGTAGAGTACTCGGCTCACAGGAATAAGTCTGCATCTGTGTGAGTAGAGAATCCAAGCCAGTTTTTGTGGTGAACATTAAAGTCACCAAATACATGTACTTTTGCACTAGTGTCGAGGGAGAGTGCTGTGTCTATGCTCTCAGAGACTTTGTTTATTATGTTGCAGTCCTTGGTCGAGGGAGAGCGGTAGAGAAAATAAAAGTAATTAATGTTATGTTGTATATTTAGTCTACAGCACATAAAGGATTGATCGTCCGTTTCTAGGTTTGTTTCTCTAGTCAGCGGGAGGGTGTTACGAATGTAGACTCCAAGTCCGTGCATATGTCTGTCAGAATCCTTAAGGCAGAATGGGAGATAGCTAGGCATGTTAAAGTAGTTAGAGGGGATGGAGGATTGTAGGTTAATCTCACTTAGTGCTAAGATATCCGGGGTATTTATAAGCCCACGGATGGTAGTGAATGCAAGCCTCAAGGGAGAAGGCAAGTTGGATTTGTTTGTCCCTAGGCCTGCTTTAAGCTTATTTTTTGATTGTACTAACATTCTGAAAGTTCTATTGCTGATTGCTCGCTGGGTTTGCGTTTGGTGATAACATCGCCCTTTACGAGTATAAAATTCCTACTTGTGAGACGCCGGTTTGTGTTATAGCTGGTTTTCCCTTGTTCAGCATGAAGTAGGTTGGATCTACTGTCGGATTTCGCCGCTGTAGAGTGCTCGCCTCCCATGCAAAATGCTCGGTTTTCAAATCCCGAGTTCGGATGTCTCTTACTGATGAGCCCAAATTTAAGCCAACACTCGGGTCTTAGACTTCTGGTTTGTTGTTTGTCATGGCTTTTGCGAGCTACGACGTTCTTTGGCTGTGGAAGCATCACGGATAAAATTAAGTCGTCTATTACTGAGCTTTTATTATTCTAATTCCTTGTGGTCGAGAAAGCAGTACCCTGCAACTGTACACACAACGTGTGTTCTTCTACATCGAAGACATCTCGTTAAATTCACCAAAATTGATGTCAGTGGAATCGTGTTCAGCGTTGGCTTCGGTGACGACCATCTAACTTTTCGTGTATTCAATTAGCGTTTGATTGAACGGATCGAATGACGAAGGAATGAATACTTACAAGACTAAAAACTCAGTAAATTGATTTATGGTTGGTTTCAGATCGCTTAGAGATGGACGCCATCTTAGATACACTTCATCCAAAACATTCGATCATTTTTAAACTGAAGAATAATTCATATGAATATGAATAATCTTTCTCTATCTATCCATCTATTTATGTCTTCATATATATATATATATATATATATATATATATATATATATATATATATATATATATATATATATATGTCTCTCTCTAAATATATCAACGAAAGCCATGGAGAAATGCAGCATAATATATCTCTCCATCTCTCTCCCTCTCTCTCTCTCTCCATATATATATATATATATATATATATATATATATATATATATATATATATATATATATATGAAGAGAGAGAAATAGTGAGATATTATGCTGCTATATATATATATATATATATATATATATATATATATATTAATTGTTAATCGCAACTTTCTAAAGAACAATGAGAATTATGGAAAAGCAAAATCCTTTGATAAGCCCCCGAAAATTTCTCCTGCATTGGGTAGAAGAATCAGACGGCTTGTTATGAATGGCAGAGGACTTTCTTCTAGTCAAATTAAGGTGGTTATAGATTCTGATTGCAGTCCAATAATCATGAGACGAGACTTAAACAAAAAGGCATGGTAAATGAAAAGCGTAAACAAATTCCTCGATTGCTTCCATGTCACAAAGTTATAATACTATTATTTATAATCATAATAATAATAATAATAATAATAATAATAATAATTTAATAATAATATTTTAATAATAATAATAGTATTATTTTCATAATAATAATAATAGTTTTATAATAATAATAATCATATTTTCATAATAATAATAATAATAATATTTTTAAATTACATTTTCACCCCAAACAAGGCACATTACCACTTTGGTGTAAGGGGCTACTATCAGGGGCAGCAACTACTGGGGCACTATATAGGGATTTGGGCAGCAAGATATCGATTCACGTCACGCTTGAACTTTTGCATGTCAGTACAGTTGGCGAAGCAGGGACATGGAAAGGAATTCCAGAGTCTAGCGGATCTGAGGAAGACACTACTGGAGTAAAAGGCTCTCTTGCATCTACGGATCTCTACTGTGAAGGGATGGGATTTAGCTGCTTGTCGGGTTTGTCGAGAGTATGTCGTGGGGGCACAATTGTCAACAGTTCGTCAGGACGATCCCCATTAAAATACTTGTAGAACAGGCAGAGGGATGCAATCTTTCGTCGATGGAACAGAGACTGAAGCTTAGATACCAGTTCAGGGCCTATCAGATTGGCGACTCTCTTTTGAACCTTAGCTAGGAGCGAGAGACTAGCAGCAGATGAACCAGCCCAAATGTTACAGCAATACTCTATACATGGGCGAATGGTGGTCTTATAGAGGCACAGGATAGTTTCAGGTGTCAGTAGTTTTCTAGCATGGTAGAGAGAACCTATCTTCTTCGCAGCGGCCCTAGCAATGTTTTCAATGTAATTGTTCCAACTCATGTTTCCTGTGAACGTTAGGCCAAGCAGTTAGAAAGATGTCCACTCAGATAGGGAGCCACTGGCCATTGCTATTGGTGGCAGAGGAGGTTTCTTGAAATTATTGAAGTAAACCAGTTTAGTCTTGGCAGCATTGAATGTGACCATCCATTTTTGTCCCCATTCTACTACAGATCGAAGGTCATCCTCTAGTGTTTTTGCCATTTTTTTAGTTATGTGTTCATTTGTTTAATAATAATAATAATATGTTAATAATAATAATAATAATAATAATAATAATAATAATAATAAAATATTATTGTAATAATAATAAGATTAATATTTTAATAATAATAATAGTAATAATAATAATAACATTTTAATAATAGTAATAATAATAATATTTTAATAATAATTATATTTTTATCATAATAATAATAATCATAACAACAATATTTTAATAATGATAATAATGATATTTTAATAATTATAATAAGAATATTTATAATAATAATAATAATAATTATGAAAATAATGGTAATAATATTTTAATAATAAAAATAATAATAATAATATTTTAACAATAATAATATTTTAATAATAATAATAATATTTTAATAATAATAATAACAATATTTTAATAATAATAATAATGTTTTAGTAATAATAATAATATTTTAATTATAAAAAAATAATAATATTTTACTACTACTACTACTAATAATAATATTTTAATAATAATTATATTTAAATAATAATAATATTTATAATAATAATATTTTCATAATAATAATAACAATAATAATATTTTTATAATACTAATAATATTTTAATAATAATAATACTATTTTAATAATAATAATAATAATATTTTAAAAATAATAATATTTATAATAACAATGCTAATAATAATAATGATAATAATAATTATAATAATATTATTTTAATAATAACAATATTTATAATAACAATGCTAATAATAATAATAGTTTAATAATAATAACATTTTAATAATTTAATAATTAGAATAATAATATTCTAATAATAATATTTATAATCATAATAATAATAATAGTAACAATATTTTAATAATAATAATAATTATATTTAATAGTAATAATAATATTTATAATAACAATAATAACAATAATGATAATAATACTATTTTCATAATTATAATAGTTTAATAATAATGATAATAATAATAATAATATGTTAATAATAATATATTATTAATAATAATGATATTTTTATAATAATAATAATATTTTTTTAATATTAATAATAATAATAATATTTTAATAATAATAACTTTTTTATAATAATAATATTTTAAAAATAAGAATAATAATAATATTTTAATAATAATAATACTTTTAATAATAATAACAATAATAATGATAATAATAATAATAATATTTAATAATAATAATATTTATAATAATAATAATAATTATTATAATAATGATAATAATAATATTTTAATAATAATAATATTAATAATAATAATAATAATAATAATAATAATAATAATAATGATAATAATAATAATAATAATAATAAGAAGAAGAAGAAGAAGAAGAAGAAGAAGAACAATGTCTATGATGGTAGTGGCGATAATAGTAGTAGTATTAATATAATGATGATGGTAATAGGGGTAGTAGTTGTTGTTTTTGTGGTGACGATGGTGGCAATAATAATAATAATAATAATGATAATAATAATAATAATAATAATAATAATAATAATAATAATAATAATGATAATAATAATAATGAAGCAAAATGTAGAGATTGGATTCTGGGTAAAAAGAATCTTGGCCAACAATATTTAAGACCGTGTATCTCGTTAAAAATACTGGTTGGCTAATCAGATTCTACGGGCAGGTGAGATGCTTTTTGGCCTCGATTGCAACTCATCTAGAGATGGTGTCTCGGTAAGAATTTCTTAGGATGGAAATCTCTATAAATACAAGTCATTCTTATGATGAATACAAATACAAATGAATTGAATCTGAGGAGGATTGCACCTTTTTGTGCAGGAATCCGAGCCCTGCGGATGAGTAATGTAATATGTTACTAGAATATCAAGTTTTCCCAAATCAAAGCAATTCAATTAATATACTGGTAGAAAATCTGTGAAGAGATCTGTTGGTGTGAAAAGAAAGTGGAGCATGGAAGAGCAAAAGTTTTCAGTGGAATGTAAATTGACAGCGGAATTGGATGGTCATACAAGAATAATTGGGAAGGTAATACTGAGAGAAAAAAGGTATTTTTGAAATGCCGAAAAACAATCTGATGAATCAGATAGGAATATAACTTAAAAAAAGGTCTTACGCCAGTTGAAATAGAATCGATCAAAAGGAGGATAGTAAATAGCCAATCGCACATTGCATCACTGTACCATTGAATCTGATTCTGATGAAACAATTCCAGAAATATTTCAAGTGTGCCAAGAGATAGAAGAGGAAAGTAGAAATTACACCATGGGGATGATTGAGAGCATTACAGATGTTAGAGACATTTTGCAGGCAGAAGCCGTATTGGTTGGTGAGATGGTAGGGGTGAAAAAAAAAATAAACAGAAAAAAGAACCATATTGGAGAATAAGAGTAGAAGGTGACCTGAAAGATTTAAGAAAAGATCTAGGTCGAATTATGGCATGGTTCAAAGGACAGTGGAAATAATGCATAGAAAGAAAGAAAAAACTAAATAGACGATACAAACTGAAACGGAAGGGGTTTAATACAACTATGAAAGAGATAAAATAGTAGGTTATGGAAAAAGCCTCCAAGATTAGGAGGTATAATAGCAGAATTCAGTAGTTTAACGACAACAAACCAGTCGAGTTTATTTAGAAATCTGGAAGGAGGTGAAACGAACATAATTGCTCCTCATCCTTAAGAAGCGACAAAGTTTTAGTTAAGTCAATGGTCAAGAGAGACTAATCACAATGTTAGTGCTCACTTGTTCGCTAGAGTAAGTGAAAAACTCGAAGGGCGTAAACAGAAGAAAATACACTGACAGGGATAATCAATTCCAAAGTATATGACCATCTAAGTAAATAGTCCACAGTGGAATAAAAACGCGAGAGGAAAATATATTTAGGTATAAAAGACCAACAATTGATTGCTGAATGTATTTTAAAGAAGTTAAAAAATAAAACGAACTTAGATGTAACTTTGATAGATTATTATACCCAGGGCCGTGAAAATGGCAGGAAAATATCGAATTCATAAGGAAACGTATGATCAGTTGAAAAACTGACCTTTTTGTGATGGGCAACTATTCGGGACAGTCAGCATCAGACGCAATATCTTCCAAGGAGATTCCTTTTCGCCACTTCTATTCATAATAGCACTCATACCATTGACACATGTACTAAGAGAACAAAGATTGGTTACCAACTGGAGAAGAACGGATCGAAGCTACAGGTTATATATGGACAATCTGAAATTGTTTGCTAAATGGTAAAAGATTAGGAGATCCTGATTGAGAAAGCTACAAGTACCTTTGGTTTATTGAACATGATTCGATGCTTTGCAATGAAATAAAAGAGAACACGAAAGAGGTGTATATGAGGAGACTCAAACTGCTCCTGAAATCTTGACTGAAAAGTAGAAATCTGTTCAAAACTATCAATTCATGCGTCGTTGCTGTAATTCGACACAGTGCAGCTTTTGTAGGATGGACACCGGTAGATATGAAAAGGCTGGATAAGGACACATCGAAAATTGTTATGGGGGAAGAGGGCTGATTGCGATTGAAAAAATGTGTAGGTGTACAGAGCTAAAAATGTTCTCCACTGCTTACAGTCATAAAGTGTTACTCGCAGTAGTGACGAAAGACGAAGAGCTAAATAAAAGTTTATTGGAAGATAAGCAAAAGTACAAGGACAATCTCAAATCAGAAAAGTTGACTGAGTTAGAATGAAACTTCATGGGCAGTTTGAGCGAAATACTAAGACACAAAAATGTGAGGACACGTGTAATTTTGTGTCTAAATGTTACGGGAAAAGAGAAACAAAAAATGTATATTGGCTGACACTAAATACAAATGCAATAAATGAATACATCTATGGGAAATCTTGATAAGTGAAGGTTATGTAGTATATCTTTGAAACTGTATCACACATTGTTAGTGCATGTTCTATACTTGCTCAGAAAGTGTACAAACGTCGCAATGACAAAATCTGTAACAATCTGCACTGGAGTTTGTTCCAAATCCTGAAATCCAAGTAACGAATAAATGGTTTTAACATCACTAAGAAGCGGTAGTGGAAAATGAGAACGTTAAGATTTACTGGAATTTCATGATTCAGTGTGACCGAGAGATAACTCACAGGAAATCGGATATTGTACTTGTGAACAAAAATTCTAATGAATGACAAATTATTGATGTGACTTGCCAATACATCAACTCGACAGGCAAGAAAAATGAAAAACTATGAAATTATCAGAAAATTAGGTTGGGGATTGATAGATTGTGAAATAAGAAAACTTACACCGTGCCAATAATCACAGATACACATGGCCGGACTTTATAAAACAGCTTAACTACTTGGGAATAAGATACAATATCCCAGTACTCCAGAAGTCAGTTCATCTTTGTTAAACAAACATCCATGTTATGGTGATATTTCAGTTATTTGAATCACAGTCCTAGTGGAATGCACCAACATAAATTGATGTATGTACACCGATACTGACATCCATATATATACATATATAAGCATACATATGTATACATATATACACACATACACATACATGTACATATAAATTTATGCATACATATACATACATATGCACACATATAAACATATACATACACATATACACATATACATACCCATATGCATATACACACATGTGCATATAGAAACATGTATATACACATACCCATATAAATATGCATACATATATATATACACATATACACATATACATATATACACATACAGATTCATACGCATATACACACATTACAAACATATATAATAGTCCATATCCATACACATAAATACAATGATGTAAGTGGGCAAGTAAAGATATGAAGCCAACGATGTATAAATAAATAGAAATAAATATACATAAAAGGACATAATAACTGTTTCATAGACACATCAATAAAATATTGCAAATATGTTATTAATAATAATAATAATATTAATGATAATAATAATAATAATAATAAGAAGAAGACGAATCAAAAGTAAATGAAATATATGATCACTAAGAAAAAGAAAAGATATAATATACATATGGAAATCAATACTGGATTAAACAAGTTATGTATACGTATATACATATACGTAAGTGTAGGTAAGTACGTAACATTATTTATATTTGTGGAAAAATTTATGACTTCAGACGGCCTAAGTCTGTATTGAGACGATTGTTTTGTCTGTTGTAGTGGAGGGGTAATTGGATTTTTGTTTGAGTATTTTTGTTGAGAAAAAATAAGAGTCCATCAGGAGGCATCTAAGAGAAAAGAAATAAAGAAAAACGGAGAAAGATTTGGAAGCACGTGGGCGGCGAAAGCCAGGCGAAGTACGGCCCCGCGAGAGTACTTGTTAAAATCTGCGTAACGGCGACTGGACGTGAGGAACCGTATCGATGAAGCAGGAGAAAAAACATTGCAGAGTTTTTTGATAACATGCCGAACGAAGACACATGTAAAACTAAGATACAGGGGTAGTTTGGAAAGTCCCATGAATAAGTGCCTTTTATTTCAGCTAAAAAAGAAAAACGAGTAAAACATTTTTCTTTTGTGTTTTTTGTGTCTTTGCATGACTTTTACATACAACGTCGACTCCGTTTTAAAATGGAACTCCAACGTTTCGTGAGCTTATTTGCTGCAGTGAAACCAAGCCTTTTTTTATTAATCATAATGAAAACAAAATAGGTTATCACTAGATAGAGCTCAGTGCAAATAATGAAAAAAGAAACTAAGCCGAGAAGGAACACTTGGAATAAGAAAAAATTAAATCGCTCGCTCAATAATGTTATTTGCTAATTGTTTTCTGCTTCAAGTTTGGATTTTTCTCCGTTTATTATATTTTATTATGCAAGCTGGTTTTGTTGGGACCTGGTTTATTATCAATAATATTGTAATCCCATCGCCGTCACTATCCTATTTTTAGTTTTTGTAATAACTTTTTCCTTCTGGTGGCGACTTCTTTTTAAAAATAAATAGAGCGTATCAATGAAATAGATGAAAAATGAAATCCCCTTCAAAAAAAGAATAAAAAATAACAATCTGAAAAAAGGATATGGAAGTAACGGCGATGAGGGTATAATATTCTTTCAGATCAAAGCAAAACTTAGGCAAATAAACAACTACCAAGTAAATCTTGAACTCGTACGTCTCCATCTTCCTTATACCTATGTTCTCTTCCTTTACAAAACTTTCCTTCCAAAACCCCTACTGCTCACTTTCCAATGCATTCATCTCACTCTCTACCAGAGCGTAAACTGCACCGGAATATCTTATGAACACGAATGTAATCTTGACTCTGGTTTCAATATCGTTCCTTTAATTAAATGGTCTCTTTGAATTGGAATTCCACAAAATAAACAGACTATATATATATATATATATATATATATATATATATATATAGAGAGAGAGAGAGAGAGAGAGAGAGAGATAGAGAGAGAGAGATAGAGAGAGAGAGAGAAAGAGAAAGAGAGAGGGGGAGAGAGATAAAACCTGTTCAAACGATCACAATTTCAAACATGTGGTTAGGTAACGAATAATCAATCTGTACTGAAATATTAAGTTATTGAAAATCAATAACGATTTTGAATTAGCTTCGATTCGCAACGCGATCAAAAATGTAGAAATGAAAGCATACAATAACAAGAAGCAACTCCTCGAATGCTGATAGACGGAAGATTTGAATTAACCAATTGTAAAGACGTCACGTTGATTAAATTTGAAACGTCAAAACAATAAACAATTTAAACTAATTACGTGTTACCACTGCGAAGCGTAAGGGCAGCGATTAGAGTTGTACCGCTTATGGTGTTATTTAATCATCTTTAAAGGGATTAAGAAAACTGGTTGATTATCACGTGTTGAAATCTACCCTCACGCCATGTACAGAAACTGCTCAGCTTAATGTTGATAGGAAAATTTTGTTGGAAAAGATACATTGAGGGTATTGTTAAGACTGCCGCACAGAAGGTGGACTCTCTCTACTAGCTATAAAGAGTATCCTGTACGTCTATATGATCACTATTCTTCCATGTATGGAGTATTGTTGTCACATTTGGATTGGTGCATTTGCTACTAGGCTCTCACCCCTGGAAAGGGTTCAAAAGAGAGTACCCAACCTAATATGTTCAGCACTGTCAGCTAGTCTTCAACCGCTTTCCCATCGACAAAACGTTGCATCCCTCTGACTGTTTTACAAGTATTTTTATGGTAGGTGCTCCGACGAACTGCAAGTCTTTCCACGCCATCGACGTAATTACTACCGACAAACCAGAATAGATCCCACCGTTGTACAGTAAGAATTCACCAGATATCGAAATCCTTCTACTCTAATAGTTTCTTTCGTAAGACTTCTAGACTTTGGAATTTCCTTCCGGTCCCTTACTTCCCAGACTGTAATGATATGCGGAAGATTAAGTGAAATGTAAACAGACATCTTGCTGCTCAACCCCCTACACATATCGTTGCAAATTATGTCCCGGATAGTAACCCCCTCTATCCAAGTGACACTATGCCTTGTTTGAGGTGAAAATGCAATAAGAAATAAAGCTATAACTATAATAAAGTTGCGTTCAACATTTAAAATTTAATTGGACAAAATATCCTAATCAAAAGAAAAACCTTTCCAAGCACGATTTTATGCAACTTACAACGTAAGGGGGTGTATCCATTTGCGAGTGTATCTAAAAGGGAACTATAGGATGTTGAGGAACTATATATGTGTTCAAATTACATTGAAATGTCTACATATTAGTACAGACAGCGAAGAAGGAAACAGTTAGGGAAGTCCAAAGTCTAGTAGTGTTAAGGAAAAAAGAGTAGACACCTTTCCTAAACAGTAACGGGGTTGGATTTTGCTGTTTGTCAAGTTAGACAGGTGCGCGTACGTCGAAGTTGCATAAGTTTTATGAATTGATCAGAGCGGAGTCTATTAATGTACTTGTAATGACAGTTCAAAGGATGCCACATATGCGACGATCAGGCATAACATGCTTCCTTATATATATATATATATATATATATATATATATATATATATATATATATATATATATATATATATATATATAGAATATTCTCTCAGAAAATATATATTAAATATGTCCCTTAGATTTTTCGATTGGCCACATTAAAATAATACATACATTAAACTAATAGTTTCCATGATCAAAACTCAATGAAGACAGAATTAAAATGGTAACCATCAAATTCGTATTTTAATCTACGTTTAGTTGTAAAAAGATAGAATCACACAAAGTTGACAATTACAATATTGACAAAACAATACGCACATGTGAAGAGAATTTTAAATCAGCGGAAATTGAATCAATCGAGGCGAAAATTTTAACAAAATCGATGACTTGTCGCTCGATGACTTATTGCGAAAAAAACAGGCTATTAATATTCAAATGCTTACCAGCATGTCACGTGTATTTTCTATTAGTACTAATATATATGTCAATCGATGATTGGTTATGTTACACCATTGTCAGTGCAAAAGAGAGTTTGTCTGTAAGTATTTAATTATTATAGTAAATAATTATATATATATATATATATATATATATATATATATATATGTATATATATATATATAATTATTTACTATAATAATTAAATACTTACAGACACTAGTTTTTCATCCTTTCGGGAATATTTAGTGCAGTGTGTCTGATTAACGCCGTCGATATATATATATATATATATATATATATATATATATATATATATATACACACACATGTATATATATATGTATATATATATATATATATATATAACTACTTCATTTACTCACATAAATTAATATACGAAAGTATAAATTTATGCGTAAACGTTAAGTATTTACTTCAACAGTGCTCAATAAGTAGATAGAGCTAGTTAGTAAGTTATAAAATATATATGGTGATTAAGCTACACTGAATATTCCGCGTTTCATCCACTCTAGGATAGTGGGCATGCCATTTTCTCTACCCTGCAACCTCTCTCCCACAGAAGAGACGTTGCGAGCCTATCCTTATTTTATCGTTATTTCCATGGCAGGTGCTCGTCTGAACTCCAATCTCTGGTCCCCCATCGCCAATCTTTCACGAAAAACACCCGTCTAGCTGAATCCTCTGTGAAAATTTCCCCCACTCTTTATCTGTGCCTAAATAAAAACGTGGATTCCATGAACAAAGCTTCTTTCTTAGAACCGAACGCCTGTGGAACTCTGTTCCGTCTGCCTGCTTCCCACCTGTCTACAACTTGGATATGTTCAAGTCCAGCGGTTACAAATTCCTAAGGAACCGCCCCCTTAAATAAACCCTTCATCAAATCTCCACACTAACGTAATGTACTTGCAATAACCCTTATGCCTGAGTGGCTTCCGGGCCTTGATAAGTGGTGACCAGTGTGTAATATATATATATATATATATATATATATATATATATATATATATATATATATATATATATATAACCTCAGACGTGTGTTTCCAACGATCTCTACCACATTCTCTACCAGTAACTCCTCACAGAGAAGTTTGGTAGAGAAAGTTAAGCACACACTTGCGAGATCAAATATATGCATGTATATATACATGCGGGCATTATTAGAGACGTTAAATTTTTCTAAATAGATGATTTGGACGCGTGGAACTTGGAATTCCGATTTAACCGAGCAAAACAGATGCTAAATGGTCAAAATTGAAAAAATGAATTTTGTAGGTATATATCGACTTAAAGTTCTCTTATACGCATGCGCAACTATAAGTCATATATTTAAGTCGTGTGAATTATGAAGTTTTGTAATCCATCTCACAATAACTCGAACGATAACGACTAAGCATGAGAGCTAAATGTTTTGGTTTTAATTCAAGACACTCAAGTAATGTTTTAAAATCTTTTCAAATCGCCCCTACATATTCGGTACACTATAATAATTAATAGAGATTTTGTTCTATAATAATAAATATGAAACTTGCATGAATTAAAACGTCATATTTTGCGACCCGGTTTGACGTTCCTAGTACCGGGCGTCATTAGACCGCCTTGCCATCAATCGCTTCTATTACCTGAATCCGCTGCATAGTCAGAAGGCAGAACGTTCGGGAATATTTGAATCAGACGATCGAAATCAGCCAGTCAATTTAACCACTTTTCAAGTAACGCGTAAACGTGCCTGGGCGAGAGATTCGCTTGCAAATACGAGGAAAGAGGAAATTCTTACATCTGAAAGCGGCGAACTGTAATGACTTTTGAATTGGTGCATTCAAGCACCTCTGGACAATTTAAACCTTGGTTCACTTTAATCTTCATGTTCTGACTCGATTATTTATCCTCCTAACCGAGGAAATTATTTGACTGTCTATTTCTAATGACCTGAAAACTTTAATTTTGTCATGGTATCTTTCAATTGAGAATTTTAAGAGACTTTCATTGTCGTTTTTTTTTTTTTAGTTTCGTTGAGTTGTTGATTTTATAAAAATAAAAGCAAACCTAAAACGAAATAATTTTACAGATTTGTGTTCTTTCTTTTATTTCTGCCTTTGTTGAACATTTATGCTTTCTTACTCACCTGCCTAAATAGTCTACTTATCTCACGCTCTTTATCTAAGTGGTAGAGAAGTGTAACCGACGACTCTAGAGGGATACAAGTATACTAACTCATGTGTTGTATCTTCGATGCTGAACCCTCCTACTCTTTACTAAGCCGAAACAGGCGTATCGACATACTAATCCTCATGTAACAGAGCACTCCAGACTGAAACGGATATGCAACAGACACACACAAAGAGGCATTACTATATATTAGAGAATTCTGCATAAGTTAAAACATTATATTCAAGCGTGTTTTACTATAAGGCAACGCTGGACAGCCTACAAGTATTTTATAAAACGTTCAAATGAATTTATAGTTTTCGGGATTTTATCATTTACAAACAATATCTACATCAATATCTTAAGAGTGTCCTGTCTATATGTAAACAGATCGATAGATGGATACACCGGAAATTAGATAAATTGATAGATCTTGTCTGCTCATCCTTCGGCTAACATTTACATTTGCGGTGACTTCAAGGTCCATAACGTGGAATGGCTGACCCACTCAAATAAAACCGATGACGAGGGGAGGTTCTGTCATGATTTTGCCACTGCCTATGATCTCACTCAGATTGTTCATGAACCCACCCGTGTGCCCGATAATACCGGTCAGTATGCAAGCCTTCTATATCTTTTCCTCACAACTTCCCCTGAGCTATGTTCATGTTCTGTTCTATCTCCTCTGGGATCCTCACACTACTCTGTTGTAGAAGTTAAAATGAAAATGAAATGTAATAAGTCTTCAGACGTACCTCTCCACCGTACTGTCTATCGATACTCTATGGCTGACTGGGATAGCTTTCATACATTCATATCTGATTTACCTCTGCATTCCATGTTTAAAAAGGATGTGTCCTCTATAGTATCAGACATGACCGAATGGTTAATTGTAGGCATAAAACCATTCCAACAAAAACCTAACACCCAGCCGTGGTGCTCCCCTGAATGTGCTGCTGCAATCGCGCACAGGAATCACCTTTTCCATAACTACCAACGTAATAGATGTACTGAGACTAAAGCTGCTTTCAGGTCTGCCAGCAAGCACTGTAAAAGAGTAATAAAGAATGCAAGAGAGCTATATGCTTAGGCCGCTAAATCCAAAGTAGCTTAGCAGCAGCTTGGTTCCCACCGGGTTTGGCAAATAGCAAACAGGATCTTGAAGAGAAGTGTGCGTTCTATCCCAACCATCATCAATGGGCCCGAGGTCATCTCGTCAACATCAGACAAGGGCATACTATTTGCCAAGAACTTTGCAGCTAATTCTACCCTATGCGACAAAGGCCATCAACTCCCCGTATTTCCTCCTATAACAGACAATACGCTATGCAACAAACAAATATCTGTGCGTGAGGTCGCCAAGCTAATCAGGAACCTTGATTTCAGTAAAGCAACTGGCCCTGATGGCATTCCATTGCTGAAAAAGCTCCAACCAGAACTTGCCCCCATACTTACAAAACTGTTTAAGCGTTGCCTTAAGGAGAAGTGCTTTCCAACACCCAGGAAAACCTCATCAGTATGCCCTGTATTTAAGAATTCAGGTGAAAAGTCATCTCCCTCTAAATACAGACCAATAAGTCTCCTGTGTGTCATGAGTGTTGGAATCCATATTAAATAAAGAAGTAGTCAACCACCTCAACAGAAACAACCTTCTTAGTGACATGCACTATGGTTTCCGCTCTGCAAGATCTACAGCAGATGTGCTAACGGTTATTTCTCATAGGATTAGTGAATCTCTTGACAAAATCCTCCTTTCCAGGGCAATTGCCCTTGACATATCGAATGCTTTCGATAAGGTTTGGCATAAGGGCCTACTTCACAAGATTTCCAGCTACGGTATCTCTGGAAATGTTATCTCAATCATTAAATCATTTCTCTCCAATAGGTTCATAAGAGTAATGGTTGATAGCCAGAAATCAGAGGCCCACAGTATTAATGCTGGAGTACCTCAGGGGTCAATCCTGGGCCCAACTCTCTTCCTGATCTACATCAATTATCTCCCTAAACACATACTTAAATCATTCGTTGACATCTATGCTGATGACACGACCATCTATGGCAACACATCAAAGGCCGTAAATATTCTCTCAGATTCTTTCTCTCTGATCTTGAGCGCGTGGTACAGTGTGGGAAGAGGTGGCTGGTCACTTTTAATGCATCCAAAACCAAGCTTCTATCTTTACATTATCAACGCTCTCATCCCGATCTGGCATAAATTGACATGGATGGCTCTCGTCTTGTGGAGGCTCCATGTTTTGACAAGCTTCTGGGTTTTTCCTTTACTCCTGATCTGAAATGGAACACGTACATCAGGTTTGTTGCCAAGGACGCTGGGAAAATGTTGGGATCCTTCTACCGCTCCAGAAGATATCTCACTATTGATGCAATTCTCTATCTGTATAAAAGCCAAGTACGTCCAAGGATGGAATTATGCTGCCATATCTGGGCAGGAGCTGCTACAAACAGCCGACCCTGCCTTGACAGAGTACAAACCAGACTTCGTGGTTTTTGTGGGGATGCCGTTTTCTCTTCCCTGCAGGCTATCTCCCACAGAAGAGACGTTGCGAGCCTGTCTTTGTTTTATCGTTATTTCAATGGCAGGTGCTCATCTGAGATCCAGTCTCTCGTCCCCCCTCGGTAATCTTTCACGAGAAACACCCGTCTGGCTGAAACTCCTGTCAATAATTTTGGAACTCTCTTCCGTTTACCTGTTTCCCACCTGACTGCAACTTTGATGTCTTCAAGTCCAACATAAACAAATTCCTGACAAACTGCCCTCTTAAGTAAGACACTCTATCAAATCTCCAATACTAATGATTACTACAATACTATCTCATTGATTACTGTACACTCAATAACCCTTAACCCCGAGTGGTCTTCGGGCCTTTATAAGTGGTGACCGCCATGTAAAAAAACAAAAAAATACTCTTCTGCTCGGCTAACAATATAAAACCCTCATCTGATTAAAAAAAGAGAGGGAGTCAAGATTACATTCGTTTTTATAGAATATTCGACTGTTGTTTCCGCTTTGGAAGAAAGCAGGGTGTATACTTTGTTAATGTGAGCAGTAGGGATTTTGGAGGGACGTGTGGTGAAATAGCGGTAGTGAGTTGAGGGAATAGTGGGGAAGTACAATTTCATGTGGCTAAGCTGTAGCAGCAGAGAAGTTATTGTTATTAGTTTTACTTGGTGGTTGTTTATTGGCCTAAGTTTTCGCTTTGATCTGAAGTAATAGTATGCCCTCATAGTTGTTAACTTCCCTATGCTTGATTTTTATGCTCGTTTGTTTTTCTTTTCTGGTGGTGACTATATTATTTATCTAAAATTATATAAAGTTCTATTCATTTATTTTATTCTTCAATTTTTTATACGTTCATTTGCGTCTTGTTTTAAAATTATTTGTTCATTTATTTGTTTATTTATAAGATATATGTGCATATGGTTAAATTAACAGCCAGTGAATAGATATGCAAACTTATTTATATGATTTAAATAAAGGTGGTATACTGGGAGTTATACATTCCACTCTACATTGTTGTTTGAAGTAATTAAAACCGCAAAGGTTTTTACGTTTATATATAAACATAATTTCGATTGTTGTCTTTCTTTAATTTTCATTCTTTATATTTTCTTTAATACTAGAGTATATATATGGTTTATAGGATTATGTTTCGTTAGAGAGAAAGGTTTTCCAGGTCATATACATGCAAACGGGTACACAATAGCATATATTTGTCTATATTGTTTGGGTATTCCGTTCACAACCCCCTCTGGCTAGAGAACTTAGTTTTCGTTTGAAATCAATTATGTGGTTTGTTTTCCTATTAAACGTGGCTTTACGATAATAATTCCCATAGGTATATATCAACATTCGAATCAAAAACGAGCTAATCTCTTAGATTATTTTAGTTAATCGTTTTATAGTTTTTAATTAAGTATGCAAAGTGCACTCAGTTTTATCCATTTGTTGGCATATGATCTTTCAGCTCGTTTAGCTTAGTACTGAATTGTTTGCAGCTTATAGTTGATTGTACTTTTCATTTAATAATTTTTCGCAACAGTTAATGAACTACATGTTTTTGCCTTTCAAATATTTTCTATTAGTCTAAAGGTGTTTTGTTCGCCTCGATTAACTACTAATAGTGTGCCGAGTTTGAGGTGTCCTTAGCATATGCTTTGGTATTCATTGATATATGTATGACCATAGAATCCGTTTATAAAGGTCATTGAGGAGCTTCCTATGTAAAACTTTTCTATTTCTAGGTTTTCTACGGTGCATATTTTAGCCTGTATATCACCGATGATGTGAGTTAATTATTGCTTCGAGGGCATAACGTCGGTCTTTACAAATTACATGTCTTTCTGTTATCATTATTATTAGTTTAATAAGATTTACCTCTAGGAAATCTATTTATAAAACCATATATATATATATATATATATATATATATATATATATATATATATATATATATATACACACTTAATTCTATATAAGCCCCTGTATCCCTCGCCGTAATTTCCCTCAATAAACTCGGCGAGCAGCAAAGGCTCACACTTACACAGTTGAAATCCCTAAATGTAAGACAGACTTGTACTCTAATAGTTTCTTCCCAACAACTGTTAGACCTAGGAATTCCCTTCGAGGCTGCTGCTTCCCCAACTGTACTGACATGCAGAAGTTCCAGTGTAATGTTAACAGGCTTATTGATTCTCAACTCCCTACATAGTATCCCTTCAACTTATGTTCCTGATAGTAGCCCCCAACATCAAAGTGGCACTCTGCCTGGTTTGGAATTGAAATAATAATAATAATAATAATAATAATAATAATAATAATAATACTAATAATAATATATATATATATATATATATATATATATATATATATAGTATTACATTTTCACCCCAAACAAGGCACATTGCCCCTTTGATGTAGGGGGATTGCTATCAGGGACATAAGCTGCAGGGGTACTATCTGGGGAGTTGGGCAGGAAAATGTCGGTTCACGTTACACTTGAACTTCTGCATGTCAGTACAGTTGGGGAAGCATGAACACGGAAGGGAATTCCAAAGTCTAGCTGTTATGGGGAAGAAAATACTGGAGTAGAAGGCTCCTTTACATCTTGGGAACTCTTCTGTGAAGAGGTGGGATTTTGCTGCTTGTCGGATCTATCAGGGGTATTTACGTCGAGGGGGTACAAGTGCTTGCAGTTCGTCGGAGCATTTACCGTTAAAGTACTTGTAGAACAGGCAGAGGGATGCTACATTTCGTTGATGGAACAGAGGCTGCAGCTTAGATGACAGTTCAGGACCAATCAGGTTGGCAACTCTCTCTTGAACCGTGTCTAGGAGCGATAGACTAGTAGCAGATGCACCAGCCCAAATATGACAACAATACTCCATACATGGGCGAATGGTGGCCTTATAGATGTACAGAATATTTTCGGGCGTTAGTAGCTTTCTAGCACGGTAGAGAGAACCTACCTTCTTCGGAGTGGTCCTGGTAATTTTCTCAATGTAATTTTTCCAACTTATGTTTCCTGTGAATGTTAGGCCGAAGAGTTAAAAAGATGTACTTTTAGATAATGTGTCTTTGTCCATTGCTATTGGTGGTAGAGAAGTTTCTTGTAATTATTGAAGAAAACAAGTTTAGTCTTGGCAGCATTGAATGTGACCATCCATTTTTGTCCTCATTCCACTACAGATTGGAGGTCTTCCTCTAGTGTTTCTGCCATTTTCTTTAGATATATGCCCATTTGTTTTCCTATTGTATCTGTTATAGAGCGTGGTGTCATCAGCATATATACCCATCTTACAGACAATTTTGTCAGGTATGTCATTTATGGATATTAGGAATAATAGAGGTCCAAGGATAGACCCTTGAGGCACTCCCGCATTTATATCATATTGTTTGGATGTACGACCGTCAAGGCAAACCTGGATTTTCCTCTTATCTTAGAAGGATTTAATTATGTTAAATATTCTTCCAGTGATACCGTATGATCTGATCATATTATATATATATATATATATATATATATATATATATATATATATATATATATATATTGTCTATTTAGGCAGCATATTTTCATTGAGGTATGTGGTATTGAATAGCACAGAGTCTTCTTGTTTGATTATCTTTTTCTGTAGTTTTTCCCTTCGACGAATGGTATTTTTGTCATTGCAGTCGAACCGGTGTATGAATGTTCCGAAATCTATTTCATTATTATATGTTGTTCTTGCTAGTACTTTCGACATTTCATCTGTCGTATTCAGGCAGTTTTTGATTTACAATGTTGTTGTTGTTGTTGTTGTTGTACGCTTCGTTTTATTTATAGGTGGATTCGACCCCACAATCCTTAAAAAAACTACTGTTAATTTGTACAACAGAAGTCCCATTTCACGACTATAAAAACAACATGTACACACAGATCGACGGTATATCAATGTCTAATCTCGAAGACAAAACATTTAATATAAAAAAACGTCTATTTACGTGAGATATGTAGATGATATCTTCATTCTTGCAGATACTATTAACGAAATCGAAAAACTTAAAATCGTTTTCAAACAAACTCCGTATTGACCTTTACCTACGAACCAAGAAAAAATAATAGCATTCCATTTCTCGACGTTCGCATAAACTCTAGTAAAGATCAATTCATTACCTATCCTATAGAAAAGCCCACTGCAACCGGTTCTTGTGTATTAAACTATAAAAGCGAATGTTCATACCGATATAAAATAGCTATATTTAATTAATCGAGCCAGAATGGTTTCATCAAATAGAAAAATATTTCTTAGCGAATTGAAGAACATTAAACAAGTTTTAATAATTTTTTTTTACACAGTGATCCCCACTTATCAAGGCCCGGAAGCCACTCAGGGATAAGGCTTATTGCAAGTACATTACGTTAGTGTGGAGATTTGATGAAGTGTTTACTTAAGGGGGCGGTTCATTAGGAATTTGTTAACATTGGATTCGAAGACATCCAAGTTGTAGTCCGGTGGGAAGCAGGCAGATGATGAACAAATCAAACGAACAATTAGAAATATGGACCAAATTAAGAATAGCCAACATGACAACTCCAACCCCATGAACTTGTTTTATCGTAATCAATTACACCATAATTATAAATTAGATGAAAGGGTCTTAAAGGACATTATCCACAGATATATATCCCCAATTAATAATCATAAAATAAAATTTATAATATACTATAAGAAAGTAACTACCGCTAAACTGATAATTAAAAACATCCCTCGGACAATTAAAACGGTCGAAAAAAACAATGTAATTTATAAATTTCAATGCCCCGTGGGAGATTGCGTCTTCAACAATACAAATAGCTATATCGGTCATACGACTAACACATTGTCCAGAAGATTAACCCTTCATCTTTCTGATACCAGCTCTATCAGCCAGCACCTGATACAACATGGCTGCCCCTATTCACAATATAGAACAATTTTAGTCGACAACACAAATACCGATAAATTATATTTACAGTTCAATTCAATGGCATAAACATATTTTTCACAAAATAATAAACAGTACATTTTTGTGGTTGATGTACAGAGGTAATGTAGTTGACTTTTTTTAAAAATCTTCTTTTAATGGTGAGGAACTTGTCTTTTCCTATTCCTACAATTATGAAAAATTGTGAAACCGAGCCGAAGAAATTTATGTCATCTAGTAGTAAATATAATTTATATAAAAAAAAGTTCCGTTTGCTTGTCATCATCGCCGGAAAATGCATTTAATATAAGAAAACCAATTAATAAAATGAGATGAGGAATTTCATGCTTAATGAAAAGGAAAATATGAAACGTGGGCGATTGAGAATATGTCAAAGTATGACAGGTGGTCTGCGGGAAAATAGCTCAAGTAATATTTTACTCTCTCCCCTTCTCGCTTTCGAGAACTTGAACGATTCACTTTAGCCTGAGATACATATCTCCTCAGGTTTTCAGTACTCTCTCTTTCATTCTATTATTATTATCATAGTTGTAGTTCAATTCGCGTTCACACAACAATGTTTTACTGATAATGTTCGATGATTTTATCTGTAATTTGAGTGACTAAAAACCTAATAATTCGATATCATACAGTTGAAGCCATCTCTCAACCCACTCAGACCCAGCATAGTTATTTTCGTGACACGAACGAATGATTGTTTTTGTTTTTATTGTTGTTGAGCATCAGCCATTGATTTTATATTAAAACGATTGATTCTCGTTGGCATTCTTTCGTCTGATACCTTTTTAGTTATAATTATTTCTGAGAAAACTGTAGATACTGACGAAATAGACCACGTGAAAGTTACAAACATTCCTAAGTAAAAATGTTTCCGTATAAAGAAATTGGTACATTCAGATTGGCAGCTAGCATCATTAAACACTCAGCTACAATCACATTCCTTGGCCAATATCAAAGTGTAGTATCTGTTCTTCAGATGCGGCACTTCCATTTCTCGTTCTCTTTCAGTGGATGAGAAATCCTTCACGACTGAGACAATTTTTATTTTTGTGCCTTTTCTCCACGTTAAAAAACGAGCCTGGTGTCTAACTCTGTCCCGTGGGGAGGCATTGTAAATAGGCACAATCACATTCCTGATGCTGATGAAATGTGAGTATATGCTTATAGCTTATTATAATCGCGTTTTTTTTGTGTGAGGCCGTTAGTAAAAATTCCGTTGCGATCTTAAAACATATTTTTATCAAATCAATCAATTGTGGCGATGTTGTAGGTCGCATTTATAGTTGCGCCTTTTTTTTAAGTGCTCTTTGTCTTCAGTTTTTTTTTGTTTTCTCGTTCTGTCGGTGAAAATTTTAACAGCGGTAACCAGTATGTCTGTTTAAAATTGCATCGCCCATGTAAACTTCGACGCTTACGTGTCATCACTGTAATAGTACGTGCTATCCTGCTCGACATCAAACCGCGACCCGTGATCTTCTTTCGCTTCTCATCTGTTTTCTCTCATTTGCTGCTGTTGAGGGGAACGCGTACATCTTCACAAATATATGACGTAAAAGCCTGCTTCGTCACTTGAAATTTATTCACGTGGATTTTACCTATGTACGTCCAAACCCATTTTTGACAAACAAAGAATCCCCAATTTGAATCGTTCAATATCTAACATACTTGTCAATCATTATTTCTAAACTCATATTGCCCATCTTTTAACTGACATATTTAATATACAGTTTTTTTCTAAAATAAAAACAACCGACTGCATTCCTAAAAAATATCCTTCTCTGACATAAATAATATTTAGTTATGTGCTAGAACAATGACACTCGTTCCGCATTCCTAGGATTTCAATATGTATTCTTTTTTAACTGTTCTTCCTGGGTTCGATTTGAACCGTTTCCAAATATCCTTTTTAACTTATCTACTTTGCTCTGGTATCTTCCCTTTTCATAACAATGAGAGTCAAAGAGGACGGAAAAACCGAGGAGAGAAAGCACTAGCCAGACCTCTGCTGGCTGAGTGCAAAGAGGACTGAGACTTTTGCGAGGCTTGCTGTCACCCAAATTCCAGTGAGGACCAATATTCGCTTCCAATATTCAATCAATGTAAGCGGCTGTTGCAAGAACGCAAATATTTTACGAAGATTATTGAAAGACGTTTAGAGTACTTGTTACACCACAAGTTGTCCTTAAAGAGAAATCTTTGATGATAGCTTGTGTGCCTACTCCGAGTGAGTAAATAATGATAATTTCTCGGTTATTTTAGACAGCCATCGAGTGATATATTTCCATATAATTTTAAAATCCAATAGGCATAAATTCTGTACATTATCGTAAATAATCTGTCAGGTTTCAAGGAAGCACGCGATTGAATTGCTCGTAAGATACTGTTTGTAAACTGTAATTGCAGAAACGAAGATTTACAAAATGACTGCAGGCAATTCTATAGAAACAGATGATATAATGTTTATCGGTACTAGCACTGAAATATGTAATGTGAATGTAACTCCCGCAGGAAAATTTATGTTCGATAACACACTACTGATGTTTCTCCGTTTATAATTTGACGCAATTTTAGTATTATGCTGATTAGAGCCTTCAGGCAAGCCTTTCGGCCGATATTAAATCAGCCGCTTTAATCATGCGAAACATTTGGAGTAAAATGCCTCGAAAGTTTATTGTTAGAGAAGACACGTATAATGATGTAAGGTCATAGAAGAAAGGAATATGGGTGTGTATATGTCATTAAAATGATACACACACATATATAAATGGGAAAGAGGGCAAACACTACATCATTAGAATAATATCAACGTTTCGTCCCCATTGGAGAGAGAATTTTGTAGGATAATAAAATGATTGAGAAAAATTAAGTCAAAATCATGATGAGCCGTAAAATTTTAGTGCTATCTTCTTTCAAAACTGATCATTTATAATGTGCGAAAACAGTATGCCTTTGTATATATATATATATATATATATATATATATATATATATATATATATATATATATATATATATGTGTGTGTGTGTGTGTGTGTGTGTGTACTAGCCTGGGTGTCTGGCGTCACCCGGTTGTTTGGAGGTGTGTATTGAAAAAAAATTGGTAGTTGAGAGGCAGGCTCGAAGAGGAGAAGAACGTGAACAAAGAAAACAACAAAAAAAACGTGACGTCTTTGCTGTTGCGCCCATCTCCAAACCAGAAGTGATGAATGTTTAAATCAAGGCTAGTCAATTGGAAAAAGGGAGGACTTATGGAAATATCAGCGAAAAAAGTGACCCTCCATGTATCAAAAGTGCCCAGTTGAGGATGAAGGAATTAATGTTTTTAGCCAAGTGTTCAATATTTGTCGCCAGAAAGGTCGAGCTTCAAAACGATACTGATCTGAAAATCCGTCGTCTCTGTCAAATGTTTTAGGCAGACTAATTTACATACATACATACATACATACATACATACATACGTACGTACGTACAAACATACATACATGCATTTAAACAAAGTGCTGAGATTTATATTATAGATTATGTATAGGGGAAAAGTGACTGAAAAGTTGTTAATTAACTGATCATGTTCTAAATTTATATAATGCTCCTTGATTAATGTGCTAACGATGAAAGATAAATTATGGAAACCGTTTCTCTGCCGATTTGAAGCGTCTCCACCGGTTTTTACTATGAGCAAATTTGAACTATTTTAGCTTTTGTGAACATAAAATAGTGATTCTGCTGTGAGACGTGATATAAAGGTGTATTCAATATCTCTCGTCTTCGACGTCTTTTTTTCTTGATTTGTGTTGCGTTTCCTGTCTGTTCACATGGCGGAAGCCATTACAGAGGATAGTGTATGTGCCGGCGTCGGTTGTTGGGAGTTTGGAAGAAGTGATTTATAGTTTTAATGTTTGTTTTATAGTTACCGACGTAGTTTGTGAGTATGAGAACATATATGTTTAATAGGAGAGTATTGGATGTGTCATATATTGGAGAATTTTTAATGTTTTTTTATAGACGTTTTACAAATTTTCCTTAGAGAATTTAAATTTTTATCCTATTTTAAGCTGTGTTACTTAACTTTATATAAAGATTAGATAATATATGTATGTTTAAGTAAGTTTGAAACAAAGTAGATACTTCCATCTGTGGCAGCCCCTCGTGCTCAGGTCAGCAACTGACCTCTAACCCCTTCGGAAACTGTGGCTCGTGATCGTATTCTTCCGGGAGTACTTTACAAAATTGCTCACGGTCTCAGCTCTGTGTTGTTTCTGCTGAAAAGCAATAATGAAGCTTCACATGCGCGCCGGGGAAAGAAATACAGACAACTTAAGGATTTCTAACTACGAAAAGTTAATTTCACAAAAGTTAATTACTTTTTTTACATATGTACATCGTTCGGTTAACCAAAACATTTTAAGTCTCACAAAAATCTATTCTACGTCCACTGGATAGCAGTCAGGGTAGAAGGGAGGTATAAACCTTCCCAATAGGGAGCAAAATCGCTCCCTCAAGACGGTGACGTCACACATCGTCATTGTGTGTAACGCGGTTTCCAGGTGGCAAAGGTCTCGTCCCAGTTAAAAAAGATCCGGGTTTCGATTCCCGAGTTCAAATATGTTTAACTCATAGGCACAATTGAAGGCGAAACTTCAATAATTATAATCTATTACACGCGTTTGCATATACGAAACTAAAAAAAAATATTTTCAATTTCCAGTTATATTTAATTATTTATAAATTTGAATTTAAAACTTCCTAAGCTGTCTTAATTGTAATGAAATTTATTACCACATAATTATAATTCTTAGTATTACTTAATTCTAAACCTATAATTTTATTTATAGAGCTTAGTTATGTATAGTTTGTGTTCAGATTAATAGACAATTTAATATAATTGGAGATTGAATTTTCTTTTAGTTTTGTATAAGTAAACACGTGTACATATATATATACATATATATATATATACATATATATATATATATATATGTATATATATATATATATATTGATGTTATTTTGATAAATATGGATATACTAATTTTACATTTCTGGCAGAATATAGCTACATCAATAAAATTTGTTCGTACGAATTGAGGGGCTTTCGTAACTTTATTTCTAAATTCAAAATAGGGTAAACATATTGTAAGGTAATAACAGCTTATTGTCCGTTTTTTAATCACTTTATTTCATTTGGATGGATTGATTGTTAGTATTTCTTCTGATCAGTAAACGGCAAAATTGATTCACTAATTAATATAATAATTAAGTTATTCGTTTTGTGCTACAAAACAGATACTGTAAAGAATGGCAAATGTAAACTTAATTAAAGGGAAAATTGTAAGATGGTCAACATCATGAACTTATGAATATAGACATTTGTCATTCATTCATTATCCATATATTATTATTATTATTGTTATTATTATTATTATTATTATTATTATTATTATTATTATTATTATTATTTCATTTAATCACATAAATTGATAAATGAATATATATTTTAATTCGTAAATTTCCAGTATTTATTAAAACAGTGCTCAATACATGAGCAGAACAAGGTAGTAATGTATGAAAATATATATGGCAAGTGAGCTTAATTCCCATATATATTTTCATAACTTACTATATATATATATATATATATATATATATATATATATATATATATATATATATATATATATGTGTGTGTGTGTGTGTGTGTGTGTGTATACTAGCAGAAGTACCCGTCGTTGACTGGGTTCAAAAACAGCCTACAGAAAATGGACTGTGATTGATGAAGTATGATAGGTTATGAAAAGGAAGGGGTTGTAAAGAGATAGGTTTTGATACTCAAAAATTTTACCCTAGCCAAAATAAAATGAAAGTAAAGATAATTTTCACAAAAATATATTTTTTATATCAACTTTGTTTCCATTCGTAGCCAAGAGTGACCAACAAAATGATGTTTCCTTACAAAGAGAAAATGTTATATATATATATACTAATATAAGTATACAAGTAATAAATATTACTATAATCAATAAAATTAAGTTTATGGTAGAAAAGTTCTTTGCTTTGTATTTTTAAGTAGTTTGTAAAAAAATATTGTTTAATTCACGAACCGGTTTATAAAAATTAAAATGGCAGCGACTTTGAAATGGAGAGCCTCGTTTTCAATTTGAAGGAGGGGCACCTGAGCATTCTGTGTTTACAATTTAAGAGAGTTCCGTCAACGTAAGGAATATTTATAAACATATTTTAATGTTTTTCGTTATTTTGTGCTTGAGGAATATTCGATTATGGCATGTGTAGTTTATATAAACATTCATTTAAGTAGTTATCGCCTCAAAGTTCGTTTTAATTTCGGTTCACTGAAATTATTTCAAGTAAAGAGCATTAAAACTATTTCAAAACAAAAAAAAACATGAACTGAACTTATATTGACTATGGTAACATTTATTTCTTGTATATTTATTTTTTTCGGGTAGTCGTTTGTTGGCTTTTCTGCTAAACACTCTTACTAAATAATATCGACGAAATATCGAAAACAAAGAAACAAAAACAGTTTTGAAAAATAATGAAGATTTACTTACTTTAGTAAAATAATCTGAAACAGCAAAATGGGGTATTAAAAAAGTAAACACGTAATTACTTTAGTTTTTAAAAGCAAAGAATCGATATAAATGTGAATAAGAAGAAAATGGCGCCATTTTCAATCAGAACAGCTTCGTTTAAGTTTTACAGTATTGAACGGTGTAGTATTGCGCCGTCGAATTCAGGGTTGTACTATTGTACTGTAAAGAACACATAGAAAGCGTTGTAATCCATTGAATTCCTTCTAGTACACTGACAACAAACGCTTTAACATATATAAATAAAAATAAAAAGGTTATATAAATGTTTTTAAAAAACACGTAATCACGGGAGCAGTGTTTTCTCCTATAATAAGAACCTGAATTTATGAGGTGAATTTATTCGACACAGTATGATTCAACTCAAAAAAAATAAATAAAAGCTAACATGAATTAAGATTAAAGTTAAGGTTATATTGTGGACCCTCACCGCTGTTAAAAAACCTTGTTAAACTTTGTGACCTATTTACATTCTATGGAGGTCAGGCGCGAACGAACCCCCAATAATAGATATGAAAAGTCTTTGTTAAAGTTTGTGCCATATTTCCTAGGAGTACAGACGCGAACGCAGACCTCAGAATTTTATTATACCACCCCTATTTAAGTTGAAACATACTTATCAAAACGTTTTTTTTGCATACTTTGGGGGCATTTTTAAACAAAAAATGATTACATATAATGATAGAAGATGCATCGAGACACAGGAATGGGTATGTTTGATCTGGCAGAACAGTGGTTCATTAAAATTGTAGGGCCTGCGTTCGCGCCTGTTCCACAAAGTATGGAAATAAAAAATTTAAACATTAAAAAAAACGTGGTTTTGATATATATATATGTACATAAGAATACTTTGATAAGTATGTTTTAACTTAAATAGGGATGGTATAATAAAATTGTGGGGTCTGCGTTCGCGCCTAGCCTCCATAGAATTGAAATAGGCACAAACTTTAATAAAGACTTTTCATATCTATCTGCGTAAGTATACTTTGATAATTATGTTTCAGTTTGAAAAAATATGGTATAATAAAAGTATGGGGTGTTCGTTCGCGCCTGACCTCCATAGAATGGAAATATGTCACAAAGCTTAACAAGGTTTTTTAATATAGATCCACAGAATATTGTGATAAGTGTTTCAGTGTGAACCGGTATGGTATAATAAATTATGGGGTTTATCGATTTTATTTTTACTTTAATCATATTTTGCTTTGGTTTTGATACCCCCAAGACAATCATATCATACAATGCAATATTAAATCTTTTAATAAAAATGCACCTGATTTCTTCAGGATATTCAGATCAGGTGTTCGATAAGAGATTCTTAAAGATTTGGGCAGGTGTTTATAAAACTAGATAATCTTACTCTCTCTTGTCTCGCTCTCTTTCCCCTCCCTCTCTCTCTCCCTCTCTCTTTCTCACTCATGTCTTTCTCCTCTCTCTATCTGTTTCTCTCTCTTTCTGTCTTCTCTCTGTGTCTTTCTCTCTCTATCTCTCTTTATCTCTCTCTCTCCCTATATATATATATATATATATATATATATATATGCTATTACATGAAAGTCCTTTTCTGTCTGTGAGTTGCTTTCTCATAGGTTCCGAAATGGCTGAGCCGATTATTTGCAAAGTTTACTCAAAGGTGATTTATATGTCTGGCATTGCTTCTAGATATGTTTTATACAGAAATTCATCTGATAACTATCGAAAATCAAAATAATCACATCTAAAAATAGTTTAGATAAAAAAGTAGACTTTTAGATAATCTGCCAAGGGAGATAATAAAATTTCAGCAAATCTTTTCTTCTTAATAAAAGGATGTATTACCATCTAGAGATATAATCCAATGGTATGGCATTCGACTACAGATTGAATGTTACTCATTATTTAATTTTATTTTTTCCTCACTATTGAATTTCATTTAGGATAAAAAATATGTACCATTTAAAACTGCTGTATATATTATGTTTGTTGCGTATTTAAAAAACTAAATATTAGTAAGAAGTGATGTTCCAGGACATTCACCGTCAAGGTCAAATATCAGCTGATGTAATATTGTAAACAAACACAGAGGGAATTTGATGAGCGAAATTATCATTATTTATTTAAAAAAATTTTCGGGAATTTATACACTAAGCAAAATATAACTTGTAATATATATGCTAACCCTGTTTATTATTATTATTATTATTATTATTATTATTATTATTATTACTATTATTATTATTATTATCATTATTATTATTATTATTATTATTATTATTATTATTATTATTATTAGAGAGTCTTTTTGAATAAATGTAAATATTCATATTTCTGAAGTGGTCAGTAGGGACCAATATCATAATTTTGATGTCTCTTTCGTAAAGATATTTATTGGCACACTTTATTTACATATAGATCTAAATTGTAAAATATGAATAATCGACGTAAAATCTAATAATTAGAAAAAATAGAAAAGTTTTATTAAAAATTCTATAGTTTGAACTTAACATTTCGGAATAATAGAATTTTAAAGCATTTTAATATCATTAAAAGTTAATTCTAGAATACTGTCTGTTACAATTCAACGGATTATAGGATATATTAATAAAATTTGTTTGTTCCAAACAGTATTGAATTGATTTACATAACCTACGAGTTCATGGAAAACAAAAAAAAAAAAATAAATGCTACCTCACCATATATTATGCTCAAATTTCTAAGGATTGTAATATATTTTATTAAGATTGCATAAAATGAAAGAATGGTGTACAATAAATGTTTCCTTCGTATAATTTTCGAAACTGCATTCTATATATAAATTAATTCAAAATTCCTCAAGTATTAAGAATTTTGAGAAAAGCTGACCATTAATAGATTTTGGGTGGATTTCCAAAACAAATGTATACCTGCACATTAAGAGTGACCACTACATAAGAACATTGTGTTAAGGCGTCTATAATGGAAACGTAATTTTAGTAAATACAATTTAAGTAACGAATTTAAAAATAATTAGCAGTTTAATTTAGATTTTTGTTACATAGAGTGTAACGTTAGCAGTTTATTTTAGATTTTTGTTACATAGTGTGTAACGTTAGCAGTTTATTTTAGATTTTTGTTACATAGTGTGTAACGTTAGCAGTTTATTTTAGATTTTTGTTACATAGTGTGTAACGTTAGCAGTTTATTTTAGATTTTTGTTACATAGTGTGTAACGTTAGCAGTTTATTTTAGATTTTTGTTACATAGTGTGTAACGTTAGCAGTTTAGTTTAGATTTTTGTTACATAGAGTGTAACGTTGCTATGATAAACATACAAAACAGGAAACAAGCATTTATTCCCGTTACTTTCGACACCGCTTAAAAAAGTCTTTCGCTGACACATTTTCATTTCGCATGGCGTACACTGTCTTCTCCGACCCCATGCCATTTCTCGTCTGCGTCTTTAAACGTCCATTCTTCTCGATGCCTACTTTGTTTTTCCTCGAGCACGTGTTGCATTATTTCTCCTTTTATTCCTTACCTTTCTCGCGCACACTTTCTAATTTGCATATGCACGATTTATGCTACTGCTGTTATTACTGCTGCTATTACTGCTACTACTGATGCTACTATCACTGTTACTGCTAATCTCGCATGCTGACCACCCTTCGCTGCTAATTATACTTTCTACATAAACTATGTTACACAACCTCTCTTCCAAAAATGGTTTTACAATAATTAAATTAAACATGCATGAGACAATAAAAGTAAATAATAGAACAGAACTCAAATTTCACATAATAAAACAATTAAATTCAAATAAAATATCCTACTGTTCGACATTTCTATTTTATACTTTGTGTTAAAAATTCTTTTCCTTATTTAATCCTTCTTTTCATCTGTAAAAATAAAGGAATTCTTTTTAATAATTTAAGGAGACGTTTAATACGTTGAAAGGAAAAATTCAGTCAACTGTTTAAATAGCAGTAATGTATGTTCTTTCTTTTTTCAGAAATGTCATTTAAGAAGTTTGAAGTGTTTCAGCTTCGTTGTGCTAGAATACATTTTCAAATGTTAAAAATATTGTATAAAGCCAGTGAGATCATTACAAGATTAAATCAGAGTTTGCATAATTATTTGTTGCATATTGGTTCTAAGTCTGAAAATTCACCAGATCGAAACGGGATATTTTTTTATTTTGGTAATAACGTCAGTTTTTTTCCTTGACAGCGTTAATTGAACACATGTTATAATGTTGCGTTTCAGATACATTTTTACATACATTTTTCCTGCGAGTTTTTTACGCAGCTTTTTTCTCATCCTCTTTCATCAATCCTCATAATATCAGTCATAACATTCATATCTCTCCTGCTCATTGATAGATATTTACGCTAACTGCCCAAATAATTTTCATTTGGTTTAAACTTCTTATTTGAAATCCCTGACTAAACTAGTTATAACAGCGTTAAAAATGAGCTTGCAGTTTTTTTTTCAGTTTCTTATTAAACAAAACTGGAAAAATACAATGTCTTTATATTTAATAATCATTGTTCACAATGGCAGAATCAATAACGAGTCATAAACGACCCATGAGCTTAGACCAGAATCTCTACTTTTTATAGAATTAAGTCAGACTTATTTTCATTTTTATTGCGATTTAGTATTTCCCAATCTCACAACACCTCCAGCTAAGTTTTTCCAAATATTAAAACTTAGTAATTCATAACAATAAAACTACGGGTAATAACTAAAAAGTTAAAACAGGAACTTATAAAAATATGTTTCACTCAAAATGGTTTATTTCAAATTTCTCTCTAAAACAAAAAAAAACAAGCTGTTTGCTTTGTTAAAATGAGTATGAAATAATATTGCTTATGTTTATGCATAACCGACCATAAGATTAGAACATTTGTCTTTAACATATGACTGACAGGATCGAAAGTGAACCGACAAGAAGACAATAAACAAACACATTTACTCATCGATTGGTGTAATATGATTTTTATTTCAAGTTCTTCACTCCGGGTTTGCTTTTATGTTCTTTTATGCGACTGCGTTTCTTTGTTTTTTTTTATTTTCCCCCTTCTTTTGAGACTGTATTTGTCTGTGGTAGTGTATATTTCCTTTCTTTTTTTCTTTATATTGACCTTTTTATGTTAAAAGGCCTAGTCACAGCGACCGAACAAAATATATAGGAAAATTGTCGTTACAAACAAAAAAAAGGATATAAATAAATACACACAATATCCGAGTCTGCATTTGTTCGTTCTAAGCAAAAGTTTTTATCACTGCTTTCTTTTTGCATCACTTAAAAAATGTACCTCGTCTCCACTTGTCCATTACAGCTTAGTCTCATTTCTTCATCTTTCGACCGTAAGCTGGTCACAGCTGGCCCATTCTCATCCTCGCTATTTACACGCTAATTTTCTTTTACATCAGCTTTCTTTCTCTTGCCTTACACTGGCCGTATGCGAGCCATTTCTCGCCTATGTTTTTACACGCTCTTCTCTTTGACGCCAATTGTGTTTCTTCGCAAGCGCGTATTGCATGTTTTACTTTTTCTTTCTTTGCTTACGCACACTTTCGAAGTTGCTTATTGCGATTTTCTGCTACTGCTGCTTCTAAGCTCTTCGTTTGCTGACCACCATGAGCTGCTGTTGATACTTCTCACGTGTCCACATGCATTATGTTACAAATGGAGTAAATACTCGTGGTCGGTAATTTCGAAAATTAGTCCCGCGTCCTATAAAATCAATTTTGAAAACCTTAAATTGTACTTAATGGAATGTTTTACAGAAACGCTTAAAAGATTTTTTGCTGAATGCAAAAAAGCATGCTATCATACAAAGGCAATAAAACGTTGCACTATAAAACAACTGGTTGTCTGTTTTCTATAGTCTCTCTGCGAAGAATAAATCGTTCTAGACTCTATTACTTGTACTGATAAATTGTCATATGCATCAGGAACGTTTGAGTTTATGTGATGCCCGGGAAATTGGGCAAAGGGGAGAAGGGCAATTTTTGCAAAGAAGGAAAACTGTGCAATCATGGAATACATATCGATTGTAAATTGGTTTAAAACTGTTATTGTGGGGTACAGTTTTCAATAGTTCTCCCCCCAAATAATGAGTTGTTATTTTACTAATTAATTTAATTAAATTGAAATTATTTTTTTACTCGTACAACGTCTTTCTAGACATAGTTTTAAATTATCATAAAAAACTTCTACATTATTTAAACCTGACAGTTATTTTTACCTTAATTGTAAAGTAAGTAAAGGTATGTTCAAATTCTGTAGAAGCACCTCACTCTAATGACTAATTTACAGAATTTGAACAGGAATTTTTTAGCCTAACCGTTAACTAACCATTAGTTAAGTTTGGGCTTTCTGTGAAAAATGAAATCTGACTAGTTTCAAATTCTATAGAAGCATCTTATACACATTTATTCTGTGCCAAATTGTTCAATGCTCCAAAAAAGATTATTAAAAATCTGAAAGTGTACAGTAGAAAATACTACAAAGGTTTCTTGTAAATAACACAAATAAAGCTTTGTTTAGTTGTAAACAATACAACGTATTCTCATCATTTACGCTTAAATAAATCGGATGTGTTTAAAAGTCTGTTTAATTTCATTTGTTTGATTTATTAAATTACTACAGATGTTAGACAAAGAAAAAAAGGAAGTGAATACGGTGAATTCGTACTGTTCTGACAAAAATAACGTTATCTTTTAGAAACCCATTCTTAACAGCCGGAGGGTTAACGTTGTGTTATCATTCTCTACGTTCATCCTTCAATCTAATAAGCAGGAGAAATCGTCAAACTTGAATGTAAATTGACGTTCGTAAAAAGCCGTATTTTGCAAAATATAATACAACAAAATTCTGGTCGGAATTGTGTAACTGTCTATGATTAAATGCAAGAAATTATTTTCGGTCTATTGTGTGCTTATAATAGATAAATGGATTTGTCGTATTCTTTATTTCATTTCACGATATCAAAATGCAACATTATTTATGTTGCATTTTGATATTGGTAAGCAAAATCGCCCATATTAGTGCAAAGTCAGCTGTTCATTGTTGACGATCTGCCATTCCGAAAACAAATTACGTGTAAGTATTGCGTATTAATAATATCGTTCAATGTTTGTTATTTCATTCAACCAAAGAGTGTTTGCTTAATTTAGCTTTAATTGTAATGGCGTAAGCATTAAATATAAATACAAAAAGACAAATAATAAATCGGCTGCACGCAAAAGAAAAGTAATTTTAGGTTACAGAAGAGGAGCGCCTTACATCAGCGTGACGGCCTTTGCTATTCCCTCATCGGGATTACGTATTTGAAAGAGTACACCAAATAAGATAAAAAATAATACTTATTAAACAGGAAAAGACGTATATACTATAGCTAGGAACATACTTGAGTAGTAACTAAAAGTGATCAGAGTGAATGTGATTACTTAATATAATGACGAAACTTTCAAGGAAAAACAGTTCTATTTTATTATTATTCTAGAAATAGCGATAAACTGTAGATAAAAATTATGTTTATCTTATGGTAGCAGTTATAAAATTGAAAACGATAACTCACTTACAAAAATAAAGCGCATTTGAACGTTTAGTGAAATTTAGAAAGAATGAATGTCGGCTGTTCTAACTAAATAAGATAGGAAAATTATATGGAAGGATTTTTTTATAGAATTTAAATCTAATATATAGTGTATAAAGAAGGAACACAAATGAGACATGGACATATTCAACAGAAACGTGGTCGTGCTCATAGAGCTACCATAGCTGAACCCATTGTGATTAACCAAAACTTTTACATATTTAATTCAAACTTATCTAAGCTTTAATTGTAATCATAAAATATTTTTCGTTTGTAAAAATAAATATACAAGAAATGACGATGAAATTAATTACTTAAATTGGTTGGAGGTTAATAGTAGCAACATATTTAAACAAACGGCTTATGCATCCAAAGAAGTTAGAATTAAATTGTAAACATAGAGGAACACGAGCTACATTTCTGGATTTAGATATAAAAAATGAGTATGGAATGTTCGTTTATAAAATATTTGATAAAATGAACTATCTCCCCTTTCAAATAGTCCGTACGCAGGACAAAGACAGTACATGCTCTTCATACATCTTCTATGGAACCATTATGTCAGAGTTTTTGAGAATAGCTTGCGTTACTTTAAAATTCATAGATTTTATATCCTCAGTTCCTAGCTTTGTAATAAGTATGATTTAACAAGGTGGGGATAAAACTAAAATAGTTAAACAGGTAAATAAAGTATTTTTTCGTTATTCTGATGCTTTTGAATCATATAAAATTAAATAAATAAGAATGTAAATATATAAAGTACTAATAATAGTAGGGAATAATAAGTAGTAAAATGGATTCATTCTAGCCTTATAAATAAAACAAATAAAAAATTCCAGTTTGAATTTGGAAACAGACGAATTTCACAGGTAAGGAAGGCATTTTTTATCAAATGAATAGATTAGCCAAATTAATCATGAGTAGGTGACTAAATCCAATTCATGGGACATCTTTTTTTCTTGTGATTAAGGTTGGTGGTGTTTGACCAACAATGCCAGGGAGCTATGATTTAATATACTGTTTTGTTTTAAATCCCCGAAACAGTGTCCATGGTAAACAACTGATGATCCCTTACATTAACATAAGGGTTATGGTGAATTCGAGAAAGCAAGTTGATGCGTTGATTGCAGGTTATTAAATGACTTACTGACTAAATAGTTTTCCAACAAATGATAGAAAAATATAAAAATTAAAGAAGTTTTTATATAGTCTTAAATGCAAAAAAAAAAAAAAAAATCCAGGACTTCATATATATATATATATATATATATATATATATATATATATATATAATCAAATTACAAAGATATAAAATGCTAAGAAAGTATGTTGAAAAAACTATAATATTATAGGAGAAATATATATCTGGAGGGTAAAATTAATAGCTATGCAATTTCATATTTACCATATCTTAATTTGGACTTATGTTTGCAATAGGAGATCAGTTTGTTTTTAGAGTTTATTATATTACTACTTAGAGGGGAAGTAATTATAGTTATAGCTTCGGTTGTGCAGAGGTGACATGACTTAGAGCCTGGAGTAAAAGACTTAACCTTTTTAGAATAGTCCATTTCATTGAGAAGGGGTATTGTTAGTATGAAGTTTTTAAAATTAAAGCAGTTAAGGAAGTTCCTTGGTTATTATTAGAATTTTGGTTGTTAAAAGAAGAAGTGTAGTTTGATATTCTTTTCTTTATTAATGTTGAAGAAGCGCCGATATATGTATCTGCTTTATTAACAACCCGAGGTCTAAAATTAATATTAACTTGTTGATTTGGACTGGGGATATAGTTTACATTTTGTTCATTATTCATCATTTATATATATATATATATATATATGTATATATATATATATATATATATATGCATATATATATATATATATGCATATACATATAATGATTGTATATATTGGTATCTTAGAAGCAAATCTAATGGACTCCGTGTGATTATTAAAGAGTGCTCAATTGAGGACAGAGCTGGTATATAGTCTGTTTATTATACTAATGTTTGTATAATAATCAGTATATATATATATTATCTATATATCTATATATATATATATATATATATATATATATATAGCGTAATATCTTTACTTGTGTACTCACTTTATTTTATATATGTGTACGAACATGGATTAGTACATGTGTTTAATAATGACTATATGCGTATACGCCTATCAATGTATGCCTGCGTATATATCTGTATATGTATATGTATGTGAATGTCTGTATATGTTTGTATATGTGTGTGCATATATATGTTGTGTGGATATGCTAGCATGTACAATTGTAATGAGTATATTTATGTATGTATGTCTATGTAATAACAACAAGGTTGGTTGGTTGCTTGATTTGTTTAAACTAGTATTGGTATTTGCGCGCGTGTGTGTGTATAGATATGTATGTGTGTTTTTATGTAACCGTTATATATATATATATATATATACATATATATATATATATATATATATATATATATATATACATTCCTATGTATTAATAGATATGCTGACATTGATACTCAGACATAGATTAAAGTGTAGGATTTACTATCAGACTCCTTAAAATAAATATTATTATTATTATTTTTATTATTGTTTTGTGTGTATATATATATTTATATATATAAATATATAATATATATATGTATGTTTCTCTGATGTATATATGTATATTTCTGTGTAACTCATATATGTTAATGTGTATGTATTTGTACTGCTTTACATGCTTATGTGTATTGATTTATATATATATGCATGTATATATTTTTGTGGATGCGCATGTATGTGTGTATATGCTCGTGTATGTGCATATGCACATAAACATGCATATACATATATATATATATGTGTGTATGTGCATGTGTGTATATGTGTGCATATATAGGCATATGTGTACATGTGTGTGTGTTGCATGTATACATGTTTGCGTATGCATATGATTATTTATATGTAATGTATGTGTATAGGAATGCATATACAATGTATGTACGTTACATATAGCTGTATAATACAGATATATATATGTGCATACATGTGGATATCGTATGGAGATGTATGTATGTATATATCTTCATATGTGTGCACACATTTTTTCGTGTAGGCTTTCCTAATAGTTTGTGGTTAAAACATTATGCTATCATATTACTATTAATGTAACTATTGTTATTATTATTATTATTATTATTATTATTATTATTATCAATAACAATGGTATTATTAGCAATATATTTTATTACCATTGTTATTATTTACTATATCTATTTACTATTTTTGTTTCAATTATTACTATCATTAATACTATTATTTTTACAGTTCAACATTATGTATTATACATATTGAAATCAATTGTATCTTATTTTGCCAGTTGAAATGGACGCTCATGCGTTACAAAAATATAAAAAAATAAAATACAATCTTTTTCCAAAAACGGTAAAAATAATTACTGTGAACTCTTTCAATCAGTGTTGTCAGAAATGAACGCTGTCCAAAATACAAATTTCCAATTTTTTTCAACGTCTTTCATTACTTTTTTTGTAAACAAGAGGGGAGGACTGATTTAAATATAAAAAAATAAATTAATAAATTAAAAAAAATGAACTTTTCTCTTCTTCTCATGAAAAGCATTTAGCTTCCAAATCCCATAGCTTAAAAAGGTTCCTCTCCTATTTTCCTTTTCTGTAACCCTTAATGACTTGTATAATATACTAAAGTTTCTATGTAATTTTACTCTTAATCTTTTTATATTTTATATACATTTCTCCTCTTAATCGGGTAGAGATTTTTGTCCTGATAAATTGGCCTTACCATTGAAAAATATATTCAGATCACATTTATTAATATACTAGCAGGACCTGTGTAACGGCGTTGCCCGGTGGAAGTATACCCCCCGCTCTGTAAAAAAATTAAACTACTGTTGTTAGTGAGAGCCACTGACGCCCCAGTTAAACAGCGGGCACTGGCGCCTCTGTTAAAAATGAATGTACCTTGCCGAAGTAACAACGTTAGTATTTATAAACCCATTCTTAACATGCGGTATATATTATATGATGTAATTATTCTCTGCTTTCCCTTGTCAAAGTAAGGTAGGGTTGTGTGGCCTATTATATAGCAGATATTACTGTCCCTATTTAATATATAATGAAAATAAAAGAGTAAACAAAAAATTAATTATAACACAGTGCATTTACTCCGGAAGGGCATATTGTATCACGAACAAAAACAACTGCGGTAAACCGAAACACTGATTTCCTTAGCCTTTAAATTTGTTCATTTGAATTTGTCGTATTTTTCTGGTGAGTATAGGCTTAATTTTCAAACTAAAAAAAATTTAAGGTAGTACTTTTAATTACTGTAATTGTTGGGGATTAATTTGTAATGATAATGTTCGAATTATCAGAACTCAGCCAATCAGAATGGATGGAATGTGACGAGGGAGGCTGAATCCAATTCGGAAAGATTATGTTAGATGCCTGTATGTTTGAGCCAGTTACGGTCGGCGTAATCACAGAATCTGTGAAACGTGTAGAATTCCTTCCGGTGACTACTGGTAGCAGTTGTAGGACTAAATATTTACAGATAACAGTAGGGGCTCCTTTCACTAACGATGTCGCGCGTGTGATAATGTTGCTCATAGGATGTAATGTATTATATTATTATCACGACTGATTGTGTCTGAAATGGTGTTTAAAGCTACATAAGACAGTGGCTATTAGCCTCTCTATATTGAATTTGTATGTGGCATTTGTTGTTGCAAACCTACAATAATTTTGTTCAGAGGGGAATCACGCGGCTACTTTATTAATATAGAGATTATTTATATGTATATGTGTTATGTGTGGTTGAAAAGCTGTCATTCGTTGCGTATCACAATAAAATTCGAAAGAGTGGGTTTTGAAAAGTAATATTAATTAAAGTGATGTGGTGTGTTGCACACAGGGCCTTTGAGCGTGTAGTGTTGTAGCTTAGTGAATGTGTAGAGTGCTTAGCTGCTTGGCTTTCAGGTGCTTTGCTCCTCTTGCTTCCAGCTGTAACCGCCACCTATACTCGCAAGAGTGAAGGGGAGGCAGTTTAGTAAGCCCTGCCCACTGGTGGTTAGAGCGTCTCACTGGTCAAGACTCGCATGCCACCTCCTCGTGGTACATCACGGTTTAACTGGGTACCTTGCGGCCCCAGGCTAAGTGTATGTGGGATCTCGGAGTAGTCTGGAGCCCCAGAGGTGTTGAGTGCATGGCCCTCCGGCGTGAGGACACGCCCTGGCTTACACCAATCCAGACCCCAGCTATGTGGTCAAATAGCAAAATGTCATCTCGGCAGCAGGAGTTGGCAGTCATGGTATGAGCGCAGCTGATATATTTTTCAACCACCGGTCTCCCATGGCGGATCACTGAGCGGATGAATCAAGAACGATCAACGGTCAGGGATCAACACCCAGTTAGCGGGTACTGCGGGGCAACCTACCACTGCTCCAGCTGTCGCACTCCTGTGCTCCGCTGGGGTCCGCAATGTTGGGTCCAGAGGTGGATGTTCTGTTCTGGGCATGCACTCATCCACTACTTCCCTGCCCCGGCGCTTGACGTTTCAGGCAACTACTATGGATATGTCAAGAATAAATTCTCAGCGACTGGCAATTCGGGAGCCCCCTGCAGTCGGGGGTGCTGTCGTTGCTCGGCAGGGCCCGCGTTCTAGGCAGGCGCGCCCCGGTCGACATCCTGCTACTGCCTCCCCACTACACCTGGCCTGCTGGAATGTCCGCTCCCTTGGGGTGACTTCCTCTCTTGACAGTTTTCATCCTCGGAAGTCTGCTGTTATCGACCTGGAATTACTCCGGTTGGGGGTGGATGTCTCAGCACTAGGCGAGACATGGCTCACTGGAAATGGCTCCATACGTGAAGCTAACTTCACATTTTACTGGACTGGCTACCCTGACTTGGAGAGACCAAAACATGGAGTGGGTTTTGCCATCTGCAACAAGCTGCTCAGCTTTGTCGAAACTCCCGTCGCCATCTCTCCCAGATTAATGTCACTACAGCTACACACCACCTCTGGTCCAGTGTCCCTATTGTCTGCCTACGCCCCAACCCTCACCTCGCCGGATGACCAGAAAGATGCTTTCTATCTCCAGCTGAGTGAGACCCTCTCCAAAATCGACCGCGGTCACCGCATAATCATCCTGGGTGATCTCAACGCTCGAGTAGGCAGTAACACCAATGACTGGCCTGATGTCCTGGGTCCTCACGGAGTGGGCTCTATGAATGAAAATGGACAGCGTCTTCTGGAACTCTGTGCTACACACAGGCTGTGCATCCCATCAACCTTCTTTAAGGGCTCACCGTGGTCGAAGATGACTTGGCAACACCCACGCTCTAAGCGCTGGCACCAGCTGGACCATGTGATCACTCAAAAGAAGCACCTCCAGGATATCATCCACTGCAGGACAATGCACTCTGCGGACTGTGACACAGACCACTCACTTGTGCGCTGTAAGCTTAAACTAAAGCCAAAGAAAATCCACCTGTCTTGCTCAAAACCACTCTCAACGCTCAATGTTCTTGCTACTAAGTCCAAGGAGAAATGCCAACATTTTCAAGCTTCAATACAATCCACCTTTGGCCAGTCTGCACCCCCTCAGGATGCTGCCTCTGCCTGGCTGCGGATTCGTGACACTGTTGGAGTTTGCGCACTCTCCAGTTTTGGTAGACGTACAGTAAAGCAGCCGGACTGGTTCAGACACCACGCGGACACACTCCATCAAGCACTAGCAGAAAAGCGAGCGGCAAGACTGGCTGTGATGCAGGACCCCTCTCCTCAAGCTACTAGCCTCTGGAAGCAGAGCCGCTCAAAAGTGCAGCGCCTAACTCGAGAGGCTAAACACAACTATTGGAGTGACATCTCCAAGCGTGCTGAAGACTGCTCTGCCACCGGCAACACCGGTGGCATGTACCAAGCTCTGAAAGAGGCTCTAGGTCCTCCTGTGAAGAAATCATCTCCTTTGCGATCTCTGACCGGAGAACTACTCACCAATCCTGATGATCAGCTTGACCGTTGGGTGGAGCACTACAGCTCTCTGTATGCTCAACCTGTAGCAGCTAGTGAGGCTGCTATAATAGCTGCTGTTCCCCAACTACCAGTCCTCCATGAGCTAGATTACGACATCACCATCGATGAAGTACACAAGACCATCAAGCTACTGAGGAACAACAAAGCCCCCGGCGTGGATGGGCTACCTTCAGAAATCTTCAGATGCGGTGGTGACTCACTAACTGAGGAACTCCATCATCTCTTCTCAATCTGCTGGAATGAAGGTACTATTCCCGATGAACTTCGTAACGCCAACATAGTTACCCTGTATAAGAACAAAGGGTTTCGCTGCGACTGCAACAACTACCGTGGCATATCTCTACTTTCCCAGCCTGGAAAGATCTATGCCCGCTTAGTCCTGCCACGTCTCCAGATTATTGCCAACAGAATTCTTCCTGAGAGTCAATGTGGCTTTCGACCTGGCCGCTCTACCACTGACATGATCTTTTCTGTTCGTCAGATCCAGGAGAAATGCATTGAGCAAGGCCGTCCTCTCTATGCAGTTTTCGTTGACTTGACGAAGGCCTTTGATTATGTTAGCAGATCAGGGCTATTTCTAGTCCTCCGTCTACTGGGCTGCCCTCCCAAACTCCTGAAAACCATACAAGAATTTCACGATCAGATGAAGGCTACAGTACAGTTTGAGGGCTCTCGTTCTAAAGAGTTCCCCATCTCTTGTGGTGTCAAGCAAGGCTGCGTGTTAGCTCCTACTCTGTTCGGAATATATTTCTCAGCTGTTCTGCGCCGAGCCTTCCCAAACCCAACTGGAGTGCTCCTTCACACTCGCAGTACTGGAGGCCTATTCAACCTGGCCAGGCTACGCTCAAAAACTATGGTTAACCGCGTACAGATCCGTGAACTCCTGTACGCTGATGATGCTGCCTTCATCGCCAACTCGGAGGTTGAGCTTCAGGCAATGTGCTCCTCCTTTGCTTCTGCCTGCGAGGAGTTTGGTCTCAAAATCAGCCTAGGCAAGACGGTGGTCTTTGCCCAGCCTGCTGGGCTTTCACCCATAATAACCGTAAACAATCATGTACTGTCAAACGTCACCAAGTTCACTTACTTGGGTTCTACAGTTGATAACACCAACAGTCTTGATTGTGAACTGGACTCCCGCATTGGAAAGGCATCAACAACTTTCGGCAGGCTTAGTGAGAGAGTCTGGAAGAACAAGTCCCTCTCGCTACACCTAAAGATCAAGGTTTACGAGGCCTGCATCCTCAGCACTCTCCTGTATGGCAGTGAGACTTGGTGCACCTACCGCCGACACGAACACCGTCTGAACGCCTTCCACTTCCGATGCCTGCGCACAATTCTTGGATTCACATGGAAGGATCATGTACCAAACACAGCTATCCTCTCCACGACCAAGAGTACTGACATGTACACAGTGCTGCGCATCCGTCGCTTACGTTGGGCTGGCCACACCTGCCGCATGGACGACAGCCGGCTACCAAAAGCACTTCTCTTTGGAGAGATAGCTGATGCCCCTCGCTGTGCTGGCAGGCCACGCCTCCGCTACAAGGATGTCCTGAAACGTGACCTCCAGGTCTTCGGCATCCCTCACAACACTTGGGAAACCTCTGCCGGCAACCGAGCAAAGTGGCAAGCTGCTATAAGATCTGGTGCCAAAAGATCCTGCCAGCAATACACAGACTTCCTGAACTGTAGAAGACTGAAGCGCCTTGCCAATCGTCGTCCTCGACGTTAAGGGCCTATGATGATGATTAATTAAAATAAAAAAGAAACACAAACTCCTCCTCTCTCTCTTTCTCATCCTGTCTATTTTTTCTTTATTAATGTTTTTGGGTGTATACATACTCTGGCTATATGTCTTATTGTTTATAATAGACAATCTAATATTGGTTTATTGTTATTACTCTATCCATTTAAAACAAGAAAACGAGAAGAAGCAAGATTAATCCATGCACAAATGGTAGGCATTCTTTAATATAATTGTGATGCTAAAAATAACCCAGATTTCAGGGGAAAATAGCATCAGAATGAAAATTTGAGATATGGGTAACTTGAAACTATTAAAATGGTTATCATAACAATTGCAAAGGCAATATTTGAGCAGATAGTTTACGTGATTACACTATATAGAAACATAGGCATTGTCAGGTCCGTACCGAATCGTATTATAAGTTTATTTTTTAAATACGAGTTTTATATCTTTGAGTTTCTTTTAGATGTGGCATCATAATTTGTGTAATCACGCTATATCCCACGACGAAATAACGGAGGGAGACTACTTAAATCTTTCAACTTCCGTCTTTCTACTTTTCACTGTTAGCTACAACTTTTCAGATGCACTTTAATAACAACAATGAAGAAAGGCCAATATATTCTTAAATAGGAAAACTATAATATCAAACATATAAGCATTTTTATTTAAAAGGCTGGCAGCCGACGGGTTACTATATATCATCCTATTGAATATCAACGAATATTAAAGATGCTGCAATATGTCTGACTTGTGTAAGTGAATGGCCCTATGGATATAATCTGTGACAAGAAAGAACAAATAACATTAACGTTATAATGGCCCAGTTTTGTTGAATGTTTTAGTATTTGTTGTGGTGGCACCCACTCATTTACATATGTGGATAATATTACACATTAATAGCAAGACTCGGTTAGTCTGGATGTGTGTTTACCAGAAGCCACCGAGGACCGAGCCGAGAGCAGATATGTTCTCCAGCCAAGACTTTCTTACCGGACAACCATTATGTAAATATACTGAAAATATACTTTTTCTAATACACTCCTTATTGATCTACCTTCGTTTGTTGAGTCTTCATTTGTATTGCCTTATACGTTACTTGGTTCAACCTGCAAACATAACAGTTGGCGACGAAGATGAACGTCAAACATAACAGTGTTATTATTCCATGTCAACAAGAAAAGACGTCTTTGCTGTGGTAGTTGAATTGCCTGGGAAATTTTCTCAAAATTTATATTTATAAGTTTTTTTTATTGACTTTTTTCTATTTACAGAATAATTTTAGACTCAAGGCAAGATTATCATTCGTTGATCCATCAATAGATAATCATATATATAGGCAATATAGGAAAATAAGAGATTTGCAATTCTCGTAATCTTCGCAAGATGCAGTAGAGTTGGTTGAGAAAAATAGAGTCATTTCAGCATATAAGCATCAAATTTCAAATAATTATAGCGTTCACGTGACAAATGTCCATGCTATTTTGCATCACTCCTCACACACAGATGCACACACATACACACATACACACGTGTATATTTATCACGGGCTACAAAATCTTGGAGTGTATCACTAAACAGTGCATATGCCATACAATTTGGAACTACTTTCCCTATAAGAACATCAATTTATCATCTTTGCAATCCATGTACGCTCGGAATTACTATCTAAAATACGTTTTTCTCTCGATCCCCACCAGATATATATACATACACACACACACACACATACATATATATATATATATATATATATATATATATATATATACATACACTTATAAACCTTATAATCCACGGGTACACTATACGATATAAAGTAGTGCTTAAATGTAGACAAGCATTTTATATCATTATTTTTTCCAATAAAAACATTGTAATTATTAATGAATTATCTATTATAGGATTCCTCGTAATTGAAATCACGCACGGTTTTCATTCCTTTTCTGATTGTAGTGACATGTAGTAATTCAAATGAATGTGAATAAAAATTTCGCTGCTCAACTTCATACATAGTGTCCTTATGTATATACGCTTCCTAGTAGTAACTCCTTACATTAAAATGGCAGAATGTCTCGTTTTGTGTGAATAAAGTTAAGAAGACTGAAATTCTAAGGTTCATAATTTTTATTCATTACTTCCCATGTTTGCAATATGACTCATTTCTTATATTGCGAAACAATTTATTTTAATGTGTACTCTATATTTTTATAATATATTTGTTTCGCAAACATTTTTATATTCTATTTATTAAAACATAAGATTCCGAATTCATCTATAGTACGTTTACAAAAGATGTCCCTAACATTTTCTTTCGAAATCCTTTATTATTTTAAAGCAAATTATGAATAACTGTCTATAATGTGTACGATTTGTTCTATTAATTGAACATTTTTCCAATTATAAAAATGTAATTATATTATTATATTAAGCTAGTTCATAGATTAAATAGTACCGTATAGATTGCAAGGATTAACGCGTTTTATGATGACTGAGTTGTGGAATCGGATAACTTCGAGAAATATCAGATGGCATTCACACACATTCATGTACAGATCCAGATATCGTGTTATGATTGCTGACCAAAAAGGAGTAAGCCGAGTAAAAGAAAATCCGTTCGATTTCATATGAAAACAACAAATAAGAAACGACCCAATTGTTAGCAAAGTTGGCAAACCCGTAAATACGTTAAGCGAATTACACATGCATTTACGCATGTTGCATATTACATGGCGGACTCTTTTGGTACATTTATATAGACCAACTATTGAACTAAGATATAGATTCCTTGGGCAAGACTCACAAGTCAAAGGATATATCGAGCAAAATATTGGGAAAATAATATCCAAGTGTAGAAAAATGGACTGAACAAACTGAATAAACGTTTCATTTCATAGATATTTCATCTTTTATTGTCATTTAACCCAGGGCACAAGTGAACTTGGTCGTGAGGAGCTGCTATTTGCATTTGCACGGATACTATTTATGGAGTTGGCAGCGTAATGTCTATTCACATTACACTTGAATTTCAGGAAAGCAGGCGCCCAGGAGAGACTTCCAAAGTGCAGCAGACCGAGGGTAAAGCTATTCGAGTATAAGGCTTTACTGTATCTAGGTATCACTACAGTGTAGGGATGACATTTTTCGACTTGTCAGGGTTGTCGATGGTACGGTCGTCGAGGGGACACTGATGTTCGGAGTTCGTCAGAGCACTTGCTATTTAAATACTTGTAAAACAGGCAAAAGCATGCCACGTTTCGGCGATGGGACAGGTTGATATTTAGTTGATAGCGACTCTTTTCTGAACTCTGTACACGACCGAGAGGCTAGTGGCAGATGCACTGACCCAGATATGGCAACATTATTCCATGCCTGGGCGAACCATGACCTTGTAGAGATACAGAACGCGCTCAGGTCTGAGTAGCCTTTTAGTATCTAAGTAAAATATGTTTCTATTTTGTGCTTTTACATAAAAAATGATGCTAAACTATTTCAGTTTTTTTACGAACGTTAAATCGAAATTCAATAAAGTCAATCAACACCTGTGACAAAAGATAAAAGCAATAATGTCGTAAAATCAAACAATTGTTAGTCTTAACGAAATTGGTTTTAATTCTCTATTAGTTTATCGAGTTCGATAAAAACAAATCAGCCAGACGTTCTTTAAAATCGACAAACAACTACACACATCATCTGTAATCATGAACATAATCTTTCAACATATCCAAATAAAACATGTCTTACAAATATATACAAATACGCCCATGTCTTAAAAACATATACGAATACACTCGTCTTGCAAACATATACCAATATGGACATGATTTACAAACTTATACAAAAGCACACATCGTGCAAACATATAAAATACGAGCATGCCTTAAAGACATATAAAAATACACTCACGTCTTAAAGACATACAAATACACATATGCTTTATAAACATATATAATTACATATATGCTTTATAAACATATACAATACACATATGCTTTATAAACATATACAAATACACATATGCTTTATAAACATATACAAATACACATATGCTTTATAAACATATATAAATACACATGTCTTGTAAACATATACAAATACACATATGCTTTATAAGCATATATAAATACACATGTCTTGTAAACATATACAAATACATCTATGCTTTATAAACATATACAAATACACATATGCTTTATAAACATATATAAATACACATGTCTTGTAAACATATACAAATACACATATGCTTTATAAACATATATAAATACACATGTCTTGTAAACATATACAAATACAAATATGCTTTATAAACATATATAATTACACATGTCTTGTAAACATATACAAATACACATATGCTTTATAAACGTATATAAATACACATGTCTTGTAAACATATACAAATACACATATGCTTTATAAACATATATAAATACACATATGCTTTATAAACATATATAAATACACATGTCTTGTAAACATATACAAATACAAATATGCTTTATAAACATATATAATTACACATGTCTTGTAGACATATACAAATACACATATGCTTTATAAACATATATAATTATACATATGCTTTATAAACATATACAAATACACATATGCTTTATAAACATATATAAATACACATGTCTTGTTTACCTATACAAATAAACAGATGCCTTACAAACATATACAAATACACACATGTCTTACAAAAATATACAAATGCACACGTCTTGTTAACCTATACAAATACAGGTTTTGCTTACATATACAAATTCACACGTCTTGCTAATTAATATAAATGCACAGATGTCTTGCCAACCTATAAAATCACACATATGTCTTGTAAACATATACAAATACATACATGTCCTGCAAACATACATACATACTCATGTCTTACAAACATACACAAATACACACATGTCTTACAAACATGATCAGACACATATGTCTTACTGTGACTCTATATCGGAGTGCCACGGTTGTGCTAGTTGCTTACGCACTGTTCCCCTCCATGGCGAGGTGGTGATTTGGCCGTAGGCGGAAGAATACACAGAAATGCAGCTCCATAATTCCCTTTCTTTTATCGACCTTTTTTGTCTGGACCGTCATGAGGTGAGCACGCATATTTCTGTCTCTCCGTAAATGACGGGGACATCTTCTCTCCCTCAACATTGGCTAAGGTAGGTTAGTTAGTTTTGAAGAGCCTATTGTCTAGTTTTAATTGTAAAAATTAATTATCATTTATATATTGTATTGTAATATATATTTTTGTAAAATAAATAGTTAGGATTACATAATATATATTTCAATTGTGTCGCGTGTCGTTTTTTTGTGTCTGCCATGAACGATTCCAGCTAGAATGCTACCAAAGTGACTTAAAGAGAATGAAGGAGTCATCCCTTTACAGACAACATCTCATGTATGCTTTTCCTCTTGATACTCAGTCCCTAATGATTGGCCCATCTTCACATCACCATGGGTTTCTAAGGCATGTAGTTTTACACTCGTGTCGCTTACACGCTAGTGATCGGCTGATCGTGTTATATTACAAACATATACAAATACACCCATGTCTTGTAAATACACAAATACACACATCTCGATAACATATATAAATACACATATGTCTTGCAAACATATACAAATACACCCAATGTCTTGTGAACAATCATGTCTTACAAACATATACATATATACAATGCCTTGCAAACATATACAAATACAATCATGTATCGGAAATGTATGCAAATATATACATGTTTTTCAAACATGCAAATACGCGCATGGTTCATTACAAGATAGAAACAATTTTGCATCTTTATGGAATCTCTCAAACGAACATTCTTAAATCCATTGTATCAAGCACACACAAAAAAGATTATACAGACACACACAGACACACACAGATGGAACAAGCCCGAAAGGACTGCACTCATTATCGATGTCACAGTTCCAAACGACTTTGGCCTTAATAGAGCAGAACGGGAAAAGATAACAAAATATCAGGACCTAAAAAAATGATCTAAAAACAACATTGTCTCTGAAAGAAATAAACATAATACCAGTTATAACAGGAGCAACTGGCCTAATAAAAAAGAACCTTCAAAAATACTTAGAAACATATAGCAGCCATAAAGGGAACAGTGTCTATTCTTAAAAGAGCCCTCGGATATAAATTTAAATTATAATAGAATCAAGTGTTAGCTCCAGGAAGGAGCTCCTTGATCTCTTCAACCTAACAAAAGTAAAAGAAAACAGAAAAGAAAACACACACACACAACCACGCACGCACACACACACATACACACACACACACACATATATATGTATATACATATCGATTTCACTTTCTTTTTACCGTTGTCAAATCAATGTCAATAATAATTTTGTTACTATTTTTTTATTTTTTTTTTTATCTACATTCATATATCTAAATAATACATGTATTGTACGAAAACCTGACATGTAAGCTATTTTAGTACAGAAATATGTCTACACCATTTATATATATATATATAATACATTCATATAGATATATATATGTATATATATATATATGTAATATAAGAATATACATATGACAAGTTACACATAAACGTTTCTATGTTATTTATTTACCATAAGCATATATGTATACTACTACATATCTCGACTCATCTATTGAATAATGTTAGAGTATACGCTGAAAGGCTATATGCGTAATTTCGTAGTATAGTGTATAGATGTAAAATAATATTTATTTTGGTGATTCTCCCACGTTCGTTCTTTTGCAATTAATACTATTCCTGCTACCTTTGCCCTTCTAGTCATCACCGTCGACCGTAATATTATCTAAAGCATTATCGATATGAGGTAAAGAAAAAAAGCACAGAATCAAAAGTTTTAATATTATATATATATATATATGTCTTGGAGAAGTATCATGTATAAATAATTTTTATATGAAAACTCAGAGCTATTTTGAGCATTTCTAAAATCGAATTCTACTTCAATTTAATATTTATAGAGAAAGAAAGATGATTGCTGTACAAAGCCGTAGAAGTGGTGGTCAATGGAGAGCTGGGTTTGGAAGCCAAACGGATTGATAATTTCAAGGGGATTAACACGCAACAATATACCGCATCTCTTCTTATATTCTCATGGCTGACTGGTGGTAGTTCTACTGACAAATATTAGTAAAGAAAAATTCTGTCGAATAAAATCTAGTATACGATTTTTTCTTTATTTCTAATTAAATAATATTCATCTATAATTTATAGATTACTCATGAATGTGATAGCAGAAAAGGGTATCTACAGTTATTATATGAAATGCATAGATTTGCATTATTGAAAGAAATGAACAATCTATATATCTATAAAAGTGAAATGTCTGTGTTTGTGTGTCTGTGTACATTTCCCTACGGGATAACTCTGTCAATTTTAAGTCTAGAGACTCGAGATTTTACATAAAGAGGGGAAATCGTTTTAATCGTTTTTTGACCAGAATATTGGCTGTCAAGGCGTCATGGTTCGACGATTTGACTTTTGAAAACTCTACCAAAGTCTTCCGCCAACTTTGGGTCTAAACACTTGAAATTTTAAATGTAGGTTACTTGAACATAAGCCAAACTTTATAATTTGATTTGTACAAAATAAATAAAGGTTAAGGGGTGAAAATTGAGGCTAATGTTTAAAAATAATTCTCTCTGCGGTCTCTACCAAATTACTCAGTCAATTTTTGGTCTTAAACATTTGAAATTTTACATAAAGGGTATTCAGAGATTGAGCAAGCTTTTTAATCGGTTTAGGTCGAAAATTAGAGCTGACAAGGGGTTACAGTTAAAAAGATTTGACCTTTCCACTGTCTACCAAACTACTCAGCCAATTTAGGGTCTAAACATATAAAATTAATTGTAAGTTCGAATAGAATCACGGGAGGTTGCCAACATCCATGATTAAACAAGTGGAAGCAATTGGGATCGAAATAGAACATTAAGATTCTCTGTCGGATTGTTATTAACTGTACAATCACTCATATAAATTAGCCTGCTAAATTACTCGAGTATATAAACTGATATTTTACAATTAAAATGGATAAACATCAAATAAGAGAATCAAAATTGAAGCTGAGATCTCACTTAATAAATTGTATGCTTAAGTTGTTAAACTAAATAAACTTAATCAACATTAGAATTTCAACAACAATTAAAAAACACACTGTGGTATTTTTCATAATTGTTATATGAATTACACTCTTCCTGAAATTCTATTATTTTTAGCAAACCTCTCTTTTATTGGAGATTTGATTACGTACATTTTAAATGGAAATCATGTTAGATAAAGCGTGAACCACATGATTGATTGTCTTTTACACGATAACTAGAAAACTGACTTATAGGGTCAACTGTATCCCTCTAATCGGTTCCTAAATATATCACTTTCACTATGTTTGAATAACTCCAATTCGGCAAGACCCCAAAACATAAAAGTGAGTTTAACAGGTGCTATGCCTTGAAAAATAGTTACACTGATTTGTGCAAGACAGAGGCATTTATTTACTTGAGATATTATACATGTCTGTTTTTTTTTTGGAATATGTACGGTGCCTAGTATTTCCAGATGGTCACCAATAAGGTACTGGCCAGGTTTACCTTCACTGATATAACGAGTGCCGATGCGTCAACGTTTTATGCCGCAGAATTCTATTTCAAGATAAAGTGTTATAGATTTGCTGACGTACAAAGCCTTTTCTTTTAATGCTTTGACGTGTCTAGCATTAAGATAAAACGAGTTTCGTGATGCAAACGATATTTCAAACTTAACTGAGACAAATCAACGGAAATATAATGCCAACATCATGCGTGGCAGACTGATGTATGAAACCGTGGAACGAATTATGAAAAAAGAATCTGCCAAACGCAACATCTTTTTCATGTTCTCACTTTTCTTTTCTCTCTTTCGCTTTTTTTCTGTATCTCTTTGTCATTCCATACTCCAAGGTTCCTCCCCCACCTTCATCTTCCTCCTTTATCACAGGGGTAAATCGTTGGCTTTATTAATTTTGAAATATTGTAACATTCTTGCGGTCATGAACTAAAAAGACAATAGAAACGTTTAAGGGATCACAAGAAGAAAGGCAGGGCGCCAAGCATTTGGCTATCGCTCATTTCATCGATGAATGTAAGAGATGAGGTGAAACGGTTCTTAATTCTACTAATTAAGGGTTCGGCCTAATTAAAGGCAATCCATCTTACCTTCCCTGCTGTAGACGAATCAAACATGGCGGTTTATTCTTCGTACGCCCAAGATTTGAGCTCCTATAGCAACACGACATAAAAATGAACAACCGTTTGATTTTGTTTAGTATATTTTAGATAAATAACAGGCGGTAACTGAGCGTTTCTTTTTTTTGCGAGAAGGGGCTGCCGTTAACTTTTCAGTGTCGTGTTTAGATGCAAAAAAAAGAAGAGATGATAAATGGCCTCCCCGAAAAATTGCCTCTGAGATGGGTATATATGCTGATGACACCACACTCTATAGCAGGCACGACAGGAAAACAAATCAACATATATCTAAAGTAATGGCAGAAACACTAGAGGATGACCTCCAATCTGTAGTGGAATGGGGACAAAAATGGATGGTCACGTTCAATGCCGCCAAGACTAAACTGGTTTCATTCAATAATTACAAGAAACCTTCTCTACCACCTATAGCAATGGCTAACGACTCTTTATCTGAGTGTACGTCTTTCAAGCTCCTTGGCCTAACGTTCACAGGAAACATGAGTTGGAACAATTACATCGAGGGCATTGCAAGGGCCGCTGCAAGGAAGGTGGGCTCTCTCTACCGTGCTAGAAAACTACTAACACACGAAAGTATCCTGTACCTCTATAAGGCAACCGTTCGCCCAAGTATGGAGTATTGCTGTCATATTTGGAGCTGGTTCATTGGTTACTAGTCTTTATAATAAAACTAACAAGCCGTCTGGCGTGACCCGGTTGTAAAATACGATATATGATATTTTATGCACATTTCGTATTTATTTTACAGTTAATTATTTATCGATTATTATAATTCGCCAAACGTAGTTGATTTCAAAGGTAAACAAACATTACTTGTGTGCATTTAGTATCGAAACCAAAATATATAACTCACCAGTCTTATTAATTCGCGTCTGACTCAAATCCGAACATGAAAATTGCAAAATAAGTAACCTTTATATTTGAGTATGCGCAAAAGTAACAGCTTAAGTCGAGTAATTCTTGCTACAATCAAAGCATTTTTTTAAATTTTGACCCTAACTAGCTAGTTTTATCGACGATAAGCTAAATATCAATATTGACTTCTTGAATCGGCGCTTATCGCAATTTCGAGCACAATTAAACAACGTGCAGGTTTCTATAATATAGCGCCATTAATAAGTAAAATTTTTATTAAAAGAACATTATTTAACTGTAGACACAGGTTAACCTTCTCACAACATTCAAACACCCCCTGTAATAATTAACACATAATCTCAATCAATAAATTACATAAAAAACACTCATTTAATTTCATTTGATGTTTATCCATGTTAATGAATTTCATTTCTGTTACAAACCTATATTTGAATTTCAATAGATATATTTTTTCCAGTAAAAATAGCAACTGCGTTCATATTTTTAAAATTACATTAACGACTATATGACGTCACTAGAATTTCCCTCTCTTTAACAGCGCCAACCCTTCCCCCTTCTTTTTGAATTTCTAACGTCTTTTTTTTCCGTTTTTCTGAAATAGAACTGCATCACACTGTGCACGTGAAATATTTTCAAATATTTTGTACTGGTATTTTTTTGTCTCTTAATCTCATTCATCCAGAGGAAGTCTCGAAATAAAGACGAAACGTTGATGAACACATAATACGGTTTTTTCCTTTATATATATATATATATATATATATATATATATATATATATATATAATCACGTTGACATACCGGTTCCCGCTGGATTACCGAAATTAAGAAACGTTGAGCCTGGTCAGTGCTAAATGGGTGACCATTTGGGACTTCCAGGTGCTGTATGTGCTCTCCGCTTATCTCGGCATTGTTTCCAGTCGTCCTGATCTTCTCCTTGCCACTGGACCCAAAGTGTCGATTCAGGAGAGGTGTGGTTAGGGATTGCGCGACCCTTGCTTCACTATTAGACACGCATATGCCCTTACAGGAGGTATCCTTTGTCTTTCGAGACTGAACCGCGGCACCGATTCGATATATATATATATATATATATATATATATATATATATATATATATATATATATATATATATAAGTATGATCATCTGTTATTAAAGCGAAACTATATATTTTTGTGTGAAAAATAGAGAAAAAGCTAGAAATAAAGATGTGTTGCCATCGATGGCTTTTAGTTCAAATTGTACTGTAGGGATTTTAAAATCTCATTATAAGAACAAAGGCTTAGAAAATGTTGTTAACTGTGCCAATCATATTTGGCCTTTGTTTTTATTCGAGGCGTTAACGGTTATTTCATTCCCACGGTTAGACACATACTTTCGCTAACATTAGTTATGCACACACGCATGCAAACGCATGCGTTCTTGATATTATATTTAAATCTTACAAGAAAACCGTTTTATAAAAACTATGCGGGAGAACACGATTCTCAAGTATAAAAATATGATAAATTTAAAATTAAAAGAAAAGAAAAACAATTTCGATTAAAATATAATATTGAACCTAATAAAACAATACACTGAACCCATTGAAAAATAATAAACTAATAATGTATTACTAAAAACCTTAAACTTTCAACTTATATATATATATATATATATATATATATATATATATATATATATGTATATATATATATATATATATATATATATTTTCGTTTGTGCTCATATCATTCTATGTAATTTTATCTTATTTCCCACACATCTTGACCATTCTTGATTCACCTATTTTAAAATAATTTCCTGACAAATTTTCTTTTTTACCATGTCACATCGACGTAGTAGTGGGGAGGAGGAATCCCTATTTAGCTTATTTAGATGACAGAAGAACTTTATTTAAGTACAATACTTAATAGTAACAGCCATGGTTGGGTGCAAAAAAGAAGTGCCGCCCAATTTAACTTTCACTATTCGTTACCTAAATATGCAGTATCTTAGCTGTGGTACTAGAGCTATTCTTCCTGAGTGGATGCTATGCTCCGTGCGTGACTTTAATATCTTCCTATAAATACAAAATACGAATTTCCGATCCGCCATGAACTAGTTCTTGTAACTGGAACAAACACCTAACTGCTAGCTACGAAATCCCAATATACATTTTACCTCCAAGACGATTACCTCTGTCTAACCTGCATGCGCAAAAAAAAACCTTACCTGCGACTCTAAATCCTAATGTAGATCTGTTTCTTGTGAATTAATAACCCCTGTCCCTTGAAGGCTAACAATCTGCTCCTTCCCACCAAACCGCCACTTAACTCCTACATTTCACTCCGTTTTGTACTGGAATCTTTAACTTCCAACCTCTAACCCTCACATGCTAACTGCTTAGTCATCACTAAACATCTATACAATTCTACCCTGTAAACATGCATTGGAGTTCATTCCTATTCCAGTTGGTATTTAACAGCCAAAGTATGTACTCGAAAGCAAAGCACACCGCACTGCATTACACAACTATGTCTCCTCTTAGATAGCTTTGCAACGCTAATACGAAACTGAACCAATGCTCCTTGCTATGCTAAATGCCCATAACTCTTACTTGAAAGCTGAAAACCTCTTCTCTCAATAATAGAAACTCACTTTGTACCTTCAACTTTATTCGTACCTACTAAAACCAGCCCATATATCTATTTACCAAATTACACATGGCTCAAAACTTACTGTTTTACTCGTACTATATTGCACTCGCATCTCATGCCCTGCTGTCATCTAAAATATAGTTTGGGCACAACTCGTAGTTCAATTATTAACACCTACTCACACTTTAATGTTATACTAGACCCAAGCTCACATGAATAAAATAAATAAATAAAAAAAAAATAATATATATATATATATATATATATATATATATATATATAAAAGTGAAAGCCTCAAACCACATTATCTCCTCCTAACAAGCCTCTGTACAATCATAGTTGCTTACACTGCATGAGCTCTACTGAACCCCTTTATCCAGTAACAATGAAATAATAATGTCCCTAATCCACTTTGAGGAGTGTAACTATTTAGCAGATATAACCTCTACAAACTAATCCAATAACATTAACTAACCACGCGGGGTCGCAGAAATACCTGGATTAGAACCCAGGCGCGGATCAAACCCTCTCAGTTGTGACGGACCCAGTAGATCTTTCCAGATCATCCGTCTAGGAGAAGGAAAACTCTGAAACTAAACCAAAGAGGAGGGAGGCCTCTTCAGTCTTGGATGACAACCTTCCTAGAGCTGGTGACTCAAACAAATTACCGGTTTGAAAACCTAAATTGCTTAAGGAGTATAGATAGGTCCTGCCTATCGCCCGGCTTCCATACTCCTTCTTTGCCTATTAGTCAGGCGCAGAGATACTATCACAGTGATTCGACAGAAACACCCATTGGTAGATCTTGTTTCTTGTCTAGGGCAATGAACGCCGTTCCCCCAGTCCCGACACACCCAACCCCTAAAGCTGGGCACTTGAGAATGCGTGAGTACCATATATGCCTGAGCAATTAGATTAGGTTGACTTTCCTCTGATGGGTTGAGGGTACCGGATTGACAGTTACTGGCTGCTGTTTCCGACTGGTAGTACAGGAGCCCTAACTCTTTGGTAGCGCTTAGAGCGGCTGCTCCATCAACAGTTGTATAATATCGGGATGTTTGCAGTGCCATGGCGCGCATGGAAAGGGACCCTGCACTCATCCTCGGTGGGCTTTCCTGAGGCCACAGTCCTAGTTGATGGAGGGTCAGCTGATGGTCTACTTGTGATACATGTGTGATATTCTGCATAACCTCCTGTTCGGCTTCCCCTAACCTAACTGAAACCTGTTAAAAAACATGATGACAGTACAATCTAAAAATAAGCTTAAACCAGGCTTAGGGTCAAACAAATCCAACTTGCCTCCTCCCTTGAGGCTTGCATTCACAAATATCCGTGAACTAATTTAGCTAATGTTGAAGCATTTCTCCTAACAAATACCCCGGATATCTTAGCACTAAGTGAGACTAACCTACACTCCTCCATCCCCTCTAACTACTTTAACATGCCTGGATATCTCCCACTCTGCCGTAAGGATTCTGACAGATATATCCACGGACTTGGAGTTTACATTCGTAATACCCTTCCCTTGACTAGAGAAACAAACCTAGAAACGGATGATCAAGCCTTTATGTGCTTTAGACTAATCATGCAACACAACATTAGCTACTTTTACTTTCTCTATCGCTCCCCCTCGACCCAAGACTGCACAAAGTATCTGCCAGCATAGACGCAGCACTCTCCTTCGACACTAGCGCCCAAGTACATGTATTTGGCGACTTTAATGTCCATCATAAAAACTGGCTTGGATTCTCTACTTACACAGATGCAGCAGGCAGCGCAACTCATAGCTTCTCTGTATCTCACTCCCTATCTCAAATTGTTACGTTTCCAACCCGTTTCCCTGATCAGGAAGAACAACACGCATCACTATTAGATCTGTTTTTGACCACAGTTCCTGATGATTGTGTAACGAAAGCCGACAAACCACTTGGGAACGCTGATCATGCGGTGATAATAGTTGAAATCGCCCTAAACTCTAGACCAAAAACTGAAGAGCCAATGCTCAAAACAACGAGATATTATAAAAAAGGTTGACTGGGAAGCCATCAGAGATCTTATCAGAAACGCCCCATGGGGAAATATTTTTTCTCTTCCTGCTTAACAGTGTGCAACCGAGGCCACTGAATGGTTCAAAACTGCAATTGAAGCACATGTTCCTACGCGGAAATTTAATAGCAATCCCCACTCTCCCCAATGGTTTACTTCTACTTGCTCAACTGCCATTGCTCAAAGGCAGCATGCATTCCACAGGTTTAACCGACATAAGTCCAGTTCAAACAGACAGAAGTACATAGAAGCTAGAAGTAACGTAAGAAAGAAATAGCGACAGCTAAGAGGGAATTTACGGAAACCACTAAAAAACGCATCGAAGCACAAAAACTAGGAACTCGTGACTTCTGGAAAATCTACAACAGTGTAGTAAATAATGGGCAATCAACAATTCCCCCACTAACCAACAATCACGAGGTTCTTTGCTCAGCAACGGAGAAGGCTAACATACTTGCCAGTCGGTTTGCCTCAAACTCCACACTGGACCCTCTAAACAACTCCCTACCTCAATTTCCTATGCGGACAGACGCCACGCTAGATGATCTGATAATCACCCCTTCTCAGGTGCATGCCATCATAAAAAACCTTGACACTTCAAAAGCATGTGGACCCGACCTCATCCCAGCTGTGCTATTAAAAAAGTGCTCAGCCGAAGTAGCTCCAGTTCTCTCAAAACTATACAACAAATGCCTTAATGAATCTTGCTTTGCGGGCTGTTGGAAAACTGCTTCTGTGGTACCAGTATTCAAGAATTCTGGCGAAAGAACTGACCCATTAAATTATCGCCCTATTAGCCTCCTCCCACTTTTTGCCAAAAATATTTTAGACCTTAATTAACCATGCTCTAGTCCAGCACCTTACAGATGCTAAACTTCTGACCGACCAACAATATGGATTTAGACAAGCCCGTTCCACGGCAGACATCCTCACTGTAATCTCTGAACGCATTTCCTAAGTTGACACTAAACCTAATCCGTCTCATGTAACTAAGATGGGTCCTTGCTCTCCGCCCTTGACCCTAACAAACTCGTAAATCGATACCCATTAACACCTAAAATTTCCTAGGCATGCTCCTGATTATAACTCCCAACCCATAACCAAGCTTCTAAGTAAATACTTACGAGCCATAGTCCAATACATTGACTTATATGATGACCAGTAACCATTAATATCTCTTTATTAGGAGATAGTATTGCAATAATTATTACACAAACTAAACCGGTACTCATTGAACTAAAAACTTCCGGATATTTAGAGAAAGGCGAAGTCATTCTCCTTCGTTGTAGTCTAAAGGCAACTTACTCAAATTGTCTAAAATTCCATGCATTCGTATACAATACTACTTATCCATCCATCTATACTTTAACTATACTTACAGAATATGCAATAACCTATATCTATCAGGTATAACTGTACTCCATATCAAATGTTCTCTTGTCTCTATACTGAGCATATCTAATCTTTCAGTCTTACTAAATATCCGGTTTGGGCACCAAATCAGAATTTCTAATAGAAAGTAGATCATACTCTAACACTTTATCCTACTCCTAAACCTACTAAACCATATCTAACCATACATTCCTAAACCTACTAAACCATATCTAACCATACATTGCTAAACTTACAAAACTATATCTAACCATACATTAACTCGTCTCTCTCGATCCAATACTGTAGCAAATTTAGCTGCTTCTACTGCATGAATTTTTACCTATACCCTCTCTATGTAAAAATGAAAATGGACAGCATAATAATGCCCTTTTTAAACCACACTTGAGGAGTGAAAATCTTCTGTAGAAGCTAACCTAAATGCCCGATTTTTCCAGGAGATATTAACCTAAATAACCAATAAATATCAACTACCCATGCGGGGTCGCAGAAATACCTGGATTAGGACCCAGGCGCGGGGCGAACCCCCTCAGAGCTGATGGACCGTAGGTCTTCCCAGGCCATCCGTCTAGGAGAAGGAAAACTCTGAAACTAAACCTAGGGGAGTGAGGTCTCTTCAGTCCTGGACGACAGCCTTCCTAGAGCTGGTGACTCAAACAAATCACCGGTTGGCAAACCTAAACTGCTTAAGGAGGAGATAGACTCTGTCTATCGCCCGGCTTTCATACTCCTTCTTTGCCTATTGGCCAGGCGTAGAGGTACTATCACAGGGACTCGTCTGAATCACCCAGTGGTTGACCTTGTTTCCTGACTAGGGCAATGAACGCCGCTTTTCCCCACTCCCGCCACATCCCATCCCCCTAAACTGGACACAGTGGGGTGCTTCAGTGCCATATATGTCGATGCAGTTGGACTGGGCTGGCTTTGCCTAATGGATTGAGGGTACCGGATTGACAGTTCCTGGCTGCTGTTTCCGACTGATAGTACAGGCGCCCTAACTCTTTGGTAGCGCTTAGAGCGGCTGCTCCATCAACAGTTGTAAAATATCGGGATGTTTGTAGTGCCATGTCGCGCATGGAAAGGGACCCTGCTCTTATCCCCGGTGGTCTTTCCTGAGGCCACAATCCTGTGGGTGAGGACAGCTGATGGTCTACTTGTATTGCATGTCTGGTATTCTGCACAACTACTTGTCCAGCACCCCCTCACTCATCCACCCTAACTGAAACTTTTCAATAAAATAAAATGAAATGACAGCTCAAGCAAAAGTTACGTTTAAACCAGGACCAAACTCAAAGAAAACCAACCTGCCTCCTCCCTTTAGGCTTGCATTTACTAATATCCGCGGGCTTAGAACTAACTTAGATGATGTTGAGTCATTTCTCCTTGTAAACACCCCGGATATCTTAGTATTAAGTGAAACTAACCTTCACTCCTCCATTCCCTCTAACCACTTTAACATGCCTGGTTATCTACCACTCTACCGTAAGAACTCGGACAGACATATGCATGGACTTGGAGTCTATATTCGAAACACCCTCCCCCTAACTAGAGAAATAAAACTAGAATCAGAGGGGCAGGCCTTTATGTGCTTCAGACTAAATATGCAACACAATATTAGCTACTTGTATTTTCTCTACCGCTCTCCCTCAAGCCAAGACTGTACCCTAATAAACAAAGTCTCAGACAGCATAGATATAGCACTCTCCCTCGATACTAGCGCACAAATACATGTATTTGGTGACTTCAATGTCCACCACAGTAACTGGCTAGGATTCTCAAATCACACAGACGTAGCTGGTAGCGCCACATATAGCTTCTCTATATCTCATTCCCTATCTCAATTGGTTACATTTCCGACACGTTTCCCAGACCAGCACGATCAACATGCCTCACTTCTAGATCTCTTTCTGACAACGGTTCCCAATGACTGTACAACAAATGCCCATAGCCCACTCGGGAATGCTGATCACGCTGTGATAATGGTAGAAATCAGCCTAAATTCTCGCCCTAAAACTGAAGACCCACTACTCAAAACAACGAGGTATTACAAAAAGGCTGATTGGGAAGCCATCAGGGAGCTCATCAGAGATGCCCCATGGCAAAATATCTTTACTATTCTAGCGGAACAGTGTGCAAATGAGACAACTGAATGGTTCAAAACTGCTATTGAAGCACATGTTCCCGCACGGAAATACTATAGCAAGCCCCACTTCCCCCAATGGTTTACTTCTGCTTGTGCAGCTGCCATTTGTCAAAGGCAGCATGCGTTCCGCAGATTCAACCGACATAAGTCCAGCTCAAATAAACAGAAGTTTATAGAAGCTAGAAATAATTGTAAGAGAGTGATAGACACAGTTAAGTCAGATTACTCTGAAACCACCAAAAAGCGCATCGAAGCACAGAAATTAGGAACCCGGGATTTTTGGAAAATCTACAACAGCGTAGTTAATAATGGACAGTCAATTATTCCCCCACTAACAAACAATCATGAGGTTGCTTGCACGGCAACTGAAAAGGCTAATCTGCTTGCCAGTCGGTTTGCCTCAAACTCCACACTGAACTCGGTACACCACTCACTCCCTGATTTTCCTCTGCGAACAGACGCCACACTTGACGATTTGAAAATCACCTCTTCTCAGGTACATGCTATTATAAAAAACCTAGACACCTCTAAAGCATGTGGACCAGATCTCATCCCGGCCGTGCTATTAAAAAATGCTATGCCGAGGTTGCTCCAGTTCTGTCCAAACTTTACAATAAATGCCTTAACGAATCTTGTTTTCCCGACTGCTGGAAAACCGCCTCTGTGGTACCAGTCTTCAAGAATTCTGGTGAAAGAACTGACCCACTTAATTATCACCCCATTAGCCTCCTCCCGCTTTTCGCCAAAATATTTGAGTCCTTAGTTAATCAAGTCCTAGTCCAGCACCTAACAGCTGCTAAACTCCTGACTGACATACAATATGGATTCAGGCAAGTCCGTTCAACAGCAGATATCTTAACTGTAGTTTCTGAACGTATATACCGTTCATTGGATAAAACAGGGGAGGGTAGAGCGGTGGCCCTTGATATATCTAAGGCTTTTGACAGGGTATGGCACGGTGGTCTTCTAAGGAAAATTAGATCATATGGAATCACTGGAAGAATTCATAACGTAATTAAATCCTTCTTAAGTAATAGAAAAATCAAAGTTGTCCTCGACGGACGTACATCCAAACAATATGACATAAATGCGGGAGTGCCTCAGGGGTCTATCCTTGGACCTCTATTGTTCCTGATATTCATAAACCACCTCCCTGATAATATTGTTTCGGAGATGGGTATATTTGCCGATGACACCACTCTCTATAACAGATATGAGGGGAAAACTAATGAACACATATCCAAGAAAATGGCAGAAACACTAGAGGATGACCTCCAATCCGTAGTGGAATGGGGACAAAAATGGTTGGTCTCATTCAATGCTGCTAAGACTAAGCTTGTTTCCTTCAATAACTACAAGAAACCTTCTCTACCACCAATAGCAATGGCCAAGAACACATTGCCTGAAAGTACTTCTTTTAAACTCCTCGGCCTAACGTTTACAGGGAATATGAACTGGAATAGATACATTAAGAGCATTGCCAAGGCTGCTGCAAGGAAGGTTGGCTCCCTCTACCGTGCTAGAAAACTACTTACGCCTGCCAGTATCCTGTACCTCTATAAGGCAACCATTCGCCCATGTATGGAGTACTGTTGTCACATCTGGGCTGGTGCATCTGCTGCTTGTCTCTCGCTCCTGGACAGGGTTCAAAAAAGAGTCGCCAACCTGATAGGTCCTGAACTGTCATCTAGGCTTCAACCTCTGTCTCATCGACGAGATGTTGCATCCCTCTGCCTGTTCTACAAATAATTTAATGGTGAATGCTCTGACGAACTGCAAACACTTGTACCTCCCCGACGTAGCTACCCCCGACAAACCCGACAAGCTACTAAGTCTCATCCCTTTACAGTGGAGATCCCAAGGTGCAAGAAAGCCTTTTACTCCAATAGTTTCTTCCCCAGAACTGCGGGTCTTTGGAACTCCCTTCCGGGATTCTGCTTTCCCAACTGCAATGATATGCAGAAGTTCAAGTGTAATGTTAACAAACATCTTTCTACTCTTCTCCCTTCATAATGACCCCGCTAATTAATTCCATAATAGTAGCCCCCTGCTTCAAAGTGGCACTGTGCCTTGTTTGGGGTGAAAATTGAATAAAAAATAAATAAATAAAAAATATACCATTCACTGGACAAAGCGGGAGAGAGCAGAGCGGTAGCTCTAGATATATCTAAGGCTTTTGACAGGGTATGGCATGAGGGTCTCCTCAGGAAGATTAGATCTTACGGTATCACTGGTAGAATTCTTAACATAATAAAATCCTTCTTAGATAAGAGAAAAATCCAGGTTGTCCTCGACGGTTGTACATCTAAACAATATGATATAAATGCGGGAGTGCCCCAGGGATCTATCCTTGGACCTCTGCTGTTCCTGATATTCATAAATGACCTCCCCGACAAAATTTGCCTCTGAGATGGGGATATATGCTGATGACACCACACTCTATAGCAGGCACGACAGGAAAACAAATGAACGTATATCGAAAGTAATGGCAGAAACACTAGAGGATGACATCCAATCAGTAGTGGAATGGGGACAAAAATTGATGGTCACGTTCAATGCAGCATAGACAAAACTAGTTTCATTCAATAATTACAAGAAACCTTCTCTACCACCTATAGCAATGGCTAACGACTCTTTATCTGAGTGTACGCCTCTCAAGCTCCTTGGCCTTACGTTCACAGGAAACATGAGTTGGAACAATTACATCGAGGGCACTGTCAGGGCCGCTGCGAGGAAGGTGGGCTCTCTCTACCGTGCTAGAAAACTTCTAACACCCGAAAGTATCCTGTACCTCTATAAGGCCACTATTCGCCCATGTATAGAGTATTGCTGTCATATTTAGGCTGGTGCATCGGCTACTAGTCTCTCGCTCCTTGACAGGGTTCAAAAGAGAGTCGCAAATCTGATAGGCCCTAAACTGGCATCTAAGCTTCAGCCTCTGTCTCATCGTCGAAACGTTGCATCCCTCTGCCTATTCTACAATTATCATAATGGTGAATGCTCTGAAGAACTGCAAGCACTTGTGCCCCCACGACGTGAACACCCTCGACAGACCCGACTAGCTGCAAAATCCCACCCTCACACTGTAGAGATCCCTAGATGTAAAAGATCTTTCTACTCCAGTAGTTTCTTCCCCAGAACTGCTAGACTTTGGAATTCCATTCCAGGTCACTGCTTCCCCAACTGTACTGACATGCATAAGTTCAAGTGCAACGTGAACCAACATCTCACTGCCCTTACTCCTACATAATACCTCAGTAGATGTTTCCCCTGATAGTAACCCCCTACACCAAAGTGGCAATGTGCCTTGTTTGGGGTGAAAATGTAATAAATATATATATATATATATATATATATATATATATATATATATATATATATACAGTAGTAGCGTTTGTGTGTGTGCATCTCTCTACATTACACACCACTGGACGGATAATGACAAAACCTGGTATGACGATGGCCCAAACTGGAGATGGTACACATCATTTTTAAGGGTAATGTCAAAGGTCAAGGTAATATCCACACCAGTAGTCACAATTGGCATGACGAAAGTCTCGCACCAATTTACAAGGTTATGGTCAAAGGTTAAAATCGTATTTTGTGTGGCTCTTCATAAAATCCTCCATCTAGGGATGGTGCTCACCAGTTTAGGATATATTTGCTATATTTTGACAAAAATGCGTTTGTGATACTAAACAAGTGTTAACTATTGTGATTCTTTGTACTTGTTTCAAATTTTAAGACATTTCTTAGCCTTCGGGCAAGGATCAAAGTGTGGTATCTGTTTTGATATTACACTTTATTTTTCTATTCTCTGTCAGTGGAGGAGAAACAATTCACGACTGCGACAATTTTTATTTCTGTTTCTTTCTTCGCATTAAAAAACGACCCTGGTGTCTAACTCCGCCCTCGGGGATAGGCAAACTAAATAAGAAAAAATATAAGTGCCAACGTTGGTATAAGCTATTTGCTTTAAAGTTCATAGTTGAATTAATCACTTCAGGAGGTAGTTAAAAATTTACCCGAGCCTATAGCGAAACGCGGTTATGTTTGCTGGTAAGAATTAAAAACAATACTCACCCATCAGAAAACAATACCATTTAACGCCATCTTTATTATAAAAAGTCAATCAAAATGAGAAATGTATTAAAAACTAACATTAAAATTAAAATTAAATCAAGCAATATTTATTTCCAAAATAGATACAATCCAACATTAACAAAGTATATTTTATCACAAGTGTTAACATATTAAATATATTTTAAATATATTTTACAATAAACAGTACAATTAAAACAATCGAATTAAAAAAGTGGACTAAAGTACTCTCCTTGAATTTCTTACCTTTTTTAGAAAAGACTTCAGTCAAACTAATTAAATAAAATGATAATATAAATAAAATAAATCAAATTAATAAATTATCCATATAAAGGCAAAATACGTTGTGTGTACATATTGCAAAATTGTATATATTTACACTTACGCGTGCAATTTTATGAATCACCTAAATTTAGATATGTTGCCTTCACCTTTTGCAAATATACTCCTGAAATAATTGTCCCTCTCCTCATGGACCATCTTGAAAATCCAGCATATGTAGCCGTGGCCTCATCCTCTTTAATGTTTTTAACTATACGTCCTATTTTTTCATATCATTTTTAAAATATCACCAAAATTAAATAATACTCCAAAAAGTATTTATATGCTTATTAAATATCGACACCAAAAATTAGATTTGAAGTGTTTTAATCATTTGTCATGAATGATTTTAAATGAAACTATCGATTTACCAAACAATTTCAGGATTTAAGTCAGGAAATCATATTTTATTCTATGGAAATATAAAAAAGAAACTTTCAACTTCAAAACGAGCAGTAATAGGTTAATATATTGACAACATAATTTGTTTATTTATAAATAAAAATAATTTGTTTTATTTATAAATAAAAATACAATAAACAAATATTATTGGAAAAGTATCTTTTATTATGCAAATTATCTTCGCTGCAAGTGATAGTCTTAATTGTTGGTATGAAACGTTCGCTAGTGTATACTGTTGCGTTGCTTCAAAACTATACACTGATTGAGAAGCCATCATTTACTAAGTCATCTGGTAGAGATTATGAAAAAATATTTGTGAATGAAGTTTTTCCATAATTAATAATGAATTCGGTAATTCATTGTCAGAAATGGTTAATATGCGTGGCAGCTAAAAAATCCATTTTTTTTTTACACAGTGATCACCACTTATCAAGGCCCGGAAGCCACTCAGGGATAAGGGTTATTGCAAGTACATTACGCTAGTGTGGGGATTTGATGAAGTGTTTACTTAAGGGGGTGGTTTATTAGGAATTTGTTAACATTTGACTTGAAGACATCCAAGTTGTAGTCCGGTGGGAAGCAGGCAGACGGAACAGAGTTCCACAGGCGTGCAGTTAAAAGAAAGGAGCTTTGTTCATGAAATCTACGTTTTGATTTAGGCACAGATAAAGAGTAGGGGAAAATTTTCACAGTGGATTCGGCTAGACGGGTGTTTTTTGTGAAAGATTGGCGAGGGGGGACCAGAGATTGGAGTTCAGACGAGCACCTGCCATAGAAATAACAATAAAACAAGGATAGGCTCGCAACGTCTCTTCTGTGGGAGAGAGGTTGCAGGGTAGAAAAAAGGGCATCCCCCACTAAGCCACGAAGTCTATTTTGTACTCTGTCAAGGCAGGATAGGCTGTTTTTTGCAGCTCCTGCCCAGATATGGCAACAGTATTCCATCCTTGGACGTACTTGGCTTTTATATAGATAGAGAATTGAATCAGTAGTGAGATATCTTCTGGAGTGGTAGAAGGATCCCACCATCTTTCCAGCGACCTTGGCAACAGACTTGATGTACGTGTTCCATTTCAGATCAGGAGTAAAGGTCAACCCCAGAATTTACTGAAAACGCAATTAAATTTGGTCAATGTAAAGATTTACATTTGATGATCGGTATTTATATAAAAAAATATCTTTTCGTGGCAAATGCTAAAAAAAACTGTAGTCAGATCTAATTTTTGGTATAGATATTTAATAGGTACATACACAACTTTCCGTACGTGAATTTTTTATTACAAAATCTAAAAAAAATCTACCTACCCTAATATCTTTCTCCATCCCTCTCTCTCTCTCTCTCTCTCTCTCTCTATATATATATATATATATATATATATATATATTTATATATATATTTATATATTTATATATATATATATTTACATATATATATATTCGTCTGGCTTTCTCTCTCTCTCTCTCTCTCTATATATATATATATATATATATATATATATATATATAATTTCATTTTATCGCATAAATTAATATAAGAAGATGAAATCTTCATTATTTACTTCAACACTGCTCAATACATACGTAGAGCTAGGTAGTAGGTTATGAAAATATATATGGCAATTAATGCTACACAGAATATTCCGTGTTTCATTCTCGTAGGAATTTGTAAGTCTGACGTATTCTCACGAGGATGAAATGCGGAATATTTTGTGTAGCTGAAATTGCTGTATATATTTTCATAACTAAGTGTATATATATATATATATATATATATATATATATATGTATATATATATATATATGTGTGTGTGTGTGTGCGTGTGTGTGTGAAGACATGTTAGTATGTATCGTGGTATCAGAAAAAAGATATATGAACTGAAAGCATGCTATATATATACATATATATATGAATATATATAATTCGACAAACACTGTTATAGACAAAAGAAAGCTATGTTATAATACATTTTGATTTTGATTTTTCTTATTTTTTGTGTAAGAAACAATATACCTTAGACATCATCAGTTAAAGCTTAATGAAACGTTATGATAAACGACTGGGCGAGAGAAGGGTGTTTGTAGTTGCATCTGTGGTTTACTGATCGACTGCCATAGTGTCGCAATAGTATAGATTATTAACGATCCAGGTCACGGGGTCTAAGAATGGGTCGCATAAGACGAGAGATGGTGCGGAGTTACGGCAAGTAATTTTAAATGTTTCGCCTTGTGTTAAATGCAAAGAGTTACTTGTGGTTTATCTTAAGTTTTTATATAGCTGGCTTCAAGTATTTTTAGCTTTTTAATTTTTTTCTTGTATTTATTTGTTAATTTCATTTTCACCCCAAACAAGGCACATTGCCGCTTTGATGTAGGGGGCTACTATCAGGGGCAACAGCTACTATATAGGTACCTATACAGGAAGTTGGACAACAATATGTCGGTTCACGTTACACTTGAACTTCTGCATGTCAGTACAGTTGGGGAAGCAGGGACCTGGAATGGAATTCCAAAGTCTAAGGTGGAATTAATCTGCCTGTTGGGTTGTCGAAAGTGTTTTTGTTGTGTATTTATTTTTGTGTTGTTGACTAAGATTTATTTGACATCAGAAAAGATGCAGGTATATAGTTTTTAGGTAAGATTGTGAAATTGTACTAGAGTTTACGTCATTTAACTTTTTTTTTACAAGGTGGTCACCACTTATCAAAGCCCCGAATCCACTCAGGGATAAGGGTTATTGTAAGTACAGTACGTTAGTGTGGAGATTTAATAAAGTGTCTACTTCAGGGGGCGGTCATCATCAGGAATTTGTTTACGTTGGACTTAAAGGTTGTTGTAGTGTTTACACTCCCTTATAGGACATTTAAACTCATTGGTAACGTTGTTTTCTTCTAGTAGCCATAAAGTTTAGGAAGCATAGCTTTTTTACTACTAGGTTTGGAGTCTTAAATGGTTTATAGTAAAAATTAAGTCGACTTTTGCTATTGTTTTGTCAGTAGGGGATGTATGTTTGTATGGTAATTATTATGGCCTGTTCTAATTTAAATTTAGTGTACATTTAATTTTATTGAAGTATGTTAATAAAATTCGGGTTGTGATAGTGCATGACATTAATATTTGTGATCATATATTTTAAGTTCTGGGGCAATATTAATAAGTACTTGTTTGTTAATGTTTGAGTTCTAGAATTAGTGTTTTTAGTGGGTGATAGCAGTTAAGCGTAATTATGGAACTTTTTGACAATTGTTATTTCTTAACGGTGAAGTCATTCGCTATGAAAATTAAAAGGCAGGAATTTAAGCTAAGCAAATCGTTTGTTGTAGTTGGAAGTGCTTTTCCTCTTCACGAGATATATTGACGATATCCTCATCCTCACATGTTCCTCTGACGAGACCATTCAATACGTTTTATAATACTGACCCCCACTCTAACGCCTCTGGATCTCTCACTCCTTGAATTCACCCTCAGCACAGGTGTCTATTTGTAAACTTCAGATCAGCTTTACCCTTAAACGACAAACTTAACTACACATATGCTCATATCATGCGTATACTTAATAAATTTACTGACATCACTAACAAAATCTGGCACACTAAAAACTTCCCACGGATTCTCTCAGCAACCGACATTCTGTCTTATCTTCATTAATGTGATGTTAGCGTCTTTTTATTACTCTCTCAAACACCTGTTTTCTCCAACCTTCTTCTCCTCCTCCAATGGAAGAATCACCTGTTATTTGTGGAACCATTCACAATGAAAAACGAGATACATAAAGTATTCACATTATTAAAACCTTACTTCAGAACGTACCTGAGAAAGGAAATAAGATCTATCTATCTATCTCGCTCTCTTTCCCTCTCTCTCTCTCTCCCCCTCTCTCTCTCTCTCTCTATAAATATATATATATATATATATATATATATATATATATATATGTATATATATATATGAGCCTGATGAATCCTAGCGTGGGGGAAACGCGGAATATTCTGTGTAGCTTAATTGCCATATATATTTTAGAACTTACTACCTAGCTCAATCTACGTATTGAGCACAAGTTTAAGCATGAATTTATACTTTCGTATATTAATTTATGGAATTAAATGAGTAGTCATATATATATATACATATATATACATATATATGTACATATATATACATATATATATACATATATATATATATATATATATATATATAATGTGATGTTATATATATATATATATATATATGGTTTTTGGTTTTTGATTTTTTTAAACGATATTAAGGTTAATGTCTCCGCCTCGGAGTACCGGTGTTTTTCTTGGAAAATCGCCCATTTTTTATTTGGACGTATTTTTTATTTATTTATTTATTTTTTCGAAAATAATATATATATATATATATATATATATATATATATACACACTAGCAAAAGTACTCGTCGTTGACTGGGTTCAAAAACAGCCTACAGAAAATGGATTCTGATTTATGAAAGTATGATAGGTTATGAAAAGGAAGGGTTGTAAAGAGATAGCTTCGAATTTGGGGGTATCAAAACCAAAGCAAAATATGATGAAAGTAAAAATAAGATAGATAAACCCCATAATTTATTATACCATACCTGTTCACACTGAAACACTTATCACAGTATTCTGTGGATCTATATTAAAAAAAACCTTGTTTAACTTTGCGACATATTTCCATTCTTTGGAGGTCAGGTGTTAACGAACACCCCATAATTTTATTATATCATATTTCTTCAAACTGAAACATAATTATCAAAGTACACTTACGCAGATAGATATGAAAAGTCTTTATTAAAGTGTGTGCCTATTTCCATTCTATGGAGCCCGGGCGCGAACGCAGACCCCACAATTTTATTATACCACCCCTATTTAAGTTAAAACATACTTATCAAAGTATTGTTATGTACATCTATATCAAAAACACTTGTAAACGTTTATTTTTATTTTTTTATTTTTTATTTCCATACTTTGTGGACCAGGCGCGGACGCAGACCCCACAATTTTAATGGATCATTATTATGACAGATCAAACATACCCATTCCTGTGTCTCGATACACCTTCTATCATTATATGTGATCAGTTTTCTATAATAGTCAACCATATAGGAACCTATTTGTGACCAGACACACACACACAGACATTCAGCTTTATATATATATATATATATATATATATATATATATATATATATATATATAGCTTGGAAAACAATATACTAAAAAAATAGTGTCCGCTTTCACCAAACTCATTGGTATATAAAAAATGCACAAAAAAATAAAAACTACATTGTCAAACAAGAACAAAAAAAAAATACGGAAAAAAATGGGAATTCGTGTAAATGTAATTCCTTATGAGTCTGTTGATGAAAGGGGCCGCTAGCGTTTTTTCGTATATTATTTTGAAAGCGCTGTATCGTTTTTTGCCGTGAAAAAGTTATTTAAATTCCTGTGAAATCGGCAAAACAATGCTTACACCAAAGAAATGAATTGTTTTTTTCGCGTTTAAATAGCAAAATTAGATTAGATTATCTATTTATTTCCTTAGTTCGTGTCGTGAAGAAAACGTCTCTCTATTTTATATTAGTCTTATAATTGAATGGGCTTTTATCCAGAATGACATAAACAAATAGAAATGTTCGGGGCATACCCTTAATACATGGAAAATGAACTTTTCTATAACATCGTAAGTCAAACGTGTCTTTGCGAAAGAAAAAAAAAGCGAAAGAACTATAAACAACACATCTTTTCGTAATTTATTTTTGTTAAGTTGTGCCAAAATTATTTACTTTCTGAAAAAAAAAGTAAAAAGAAATAGGAAAAAACATTTTGTTGGGACAAGGAAAAAGAAGAAAAATTGATAAATATTCTAAATATAACTCATCTTTTTATGCAAGTTAGGCTTTTTAGCTGAAAGTGAAACATATTTCGCTATTATTATGTTAGGTATTATGGAAACGAAAGGCAACATTTTATGGATCAACTTTTGTGAGATACCTTCTTATTTCTGGTTGACTGTCCGTTTTCTAAATGAATATTTTTTCCTTTTTTTTTTTTGACAATTTGCAAATATGTTTTTCCTCTTCCATGTTAAAAGCTTGAAAGTTACTTTTGTTACAGCAAATTTTTGGAAAAGTTTGCCTTTAAAGTTTTATATACGGAAATACCAAGTGAGACCTGACAACCTTCATACATACACACAAAAAAGAAAGGACATTTTTCCCCTTCGAGATTTTTCTTTTCCTAGTTTCCAAAATGTTTTTGTTGTTCACCTTAGAAGGATATTCAATATCGAAGGTTTAAAGGCCATAAATACGCTACTACTCAAATGGATCAATAGCAAAAGTTAGACGAAAGCCTTAAAGACCAAATGCAACAATACGCACAGCGTGCATCACTAGCGCAGGTGTCATTCGCTTAAAAACAGGAAGTGAAGCAGTTTAAACTACCGAGCTTGATGTGTCTGGTCATGTAGTGTAGACTAATTGTGTCTGGCCGTGTAGCGTCGGCTAGCTGTGTCTAGCTGTGTTGCCCTACTTTTGTTAGGGAGTACCCGAAAAAGATGTATACTACCTCCTTGACCTATTTGTTGTCATGAGCTAATGGCGGAGTGTAGGGAAAATACTAGTGTGCATGATTAGCGCAGGTATCATTCGCGTAAAAATAAATAAAGAGAAAAAGTCTTAAAACCGAAACCTGATCGACATGAAACAACAAAGTATCTTATGCAAATTGAGACGCGGTCGGGTTTGACAATATAAAAGGCCAGTATTGCTACAGTCGGGGACGATTCTTTCTTCTCGGTTCGACGTCGGTACGGTGTATTTTACAATCTGGTGTCAGTTGAACAAAAGTTGTTTGCGACAACGTCGAAAAGAGAATAGACAGATTTTTGTTACGCGTGCTTCGACGCAGTGAAATTTTACTTTTTCCGTACCTCACGCATTCCACGATTAGATCTTCAACGGAAGGAACAAGGCGAGAGATTGTTACTTAAACAGAAGTGACCCTAAGAATTTTTTTAAACGTGTTCAATAAGACGGAACACAGTGATTACAGCACCGCATTTCCCCCAAAACACCATGTGGAATTTCATCGATGCGTTTAACTACCTACCTGAGCAGGATATGACGTTTGGCGCTTTTTATAGGAGATCCGATGACTTATTCACTCTTGACTGCCAAGAGTGGATCAATGACAAATAACGCCCACCCAGAAGCTAGTGACTACAGAACACAGTATGTTCCTTGACTATATTCTACCCAGGAAGATGCGCGAGCTGGAATTCTCCGAACTGGTCAAGCTCTCATCTAAGCTCTTCAGCTCTAATACGACGCTCTGTCACATGAAATAGAAGTGCTATAACCTGGCAAAACGATAATAAGACGACTCTCACCTTCGCGTCTGTTGTTACACTACGAGGATTTTCGTCTAGCGGAATTATTAGCGGGCGATTACAACTGTTTAATTTTTACACTGAGTCACGTTTGAGAAAAAAAAACGCAGTGATAAGACGACGAGTTAAATTTAGATTCGAAAGTGAACAAGGCTCTCCCTCCAACAGATTGCAAACGTGTAGTTAGTGTAATGAACGCCTCACGAAACATCGAAAGATCAGGCATGTCATAGTGCGATGGGTAGACTCTCATGTGGAAAAAAAAAGAGAAAAAAAGACAAACAAATGAGAAAAAAAAGACAAAAACAATTAAAGAGTAACCATCCAATCTCAACACTTGATTCGCCCACAAGGCCGTGCAACCGTTACAGCATACAACGTTGTTAGATTATTAGATGTTTTTACAAAAAACAAAATATGCAATGAGTGTGGCAATAGAAACAAAAACAAAAAAAGTCCGAAAACAAAATCCATCAGGAAAGCGAAGAAGAATCGGCGGAAATATGTCAACATCCTCAATAAGAAAGTGGATTTAGAGTTGGACTCACACTCAGGCTTTTCCATTATCAACCTAGAGACGTGCACAAAGACAGCAAGCATTCAGCCGGTTTCTACGTCATAATCAAATAGAAAGACAAAAATTCATAGATGCTAGAAATCATTGTAAGAGAGAAATAGCGACAGCCAAAGGAAAGCATACTTAAATAATTAGGAGACATGAAAAACACCAAATAGAGGAACTCGTGATTTTGGAAAATCTGAAATAGTGTAGCGAATAAAGGGCAAATAGGAATCCCTCCATTACCCAACAACCAGAAGGTCGTATGCACGACAATCACGAAAGCGGAATTGCTTGCCCGGCAATTCGCCTTCATCTTAGAGCCAACAAATAACTCCCTCTCAAATTTCCCTATACGGTCTGAAGCCACATGTCCGCGATATCATAAAAGGCTTAAAAACTTACAAGGCGTATGGGCCTGATCTCATCTCTACTATACTAATAAAGAAATGCTCAGCTGAGCTAACCCCCGTACCTTCCAAGCTATACAGTAAATGTCTTACTGAATCTTCCTTCCTTAATAGCTATAAAATTACCTTTTTGATACCAGTGTACAAGAATTCTGATGAAAGAACTGATCGTCTCTGTTATCTCCCTATCAGTCCCCTCCCTCTTTTCGCTAAAATCTTTGAGACCTTAATTAATCAAGCACTAGTCCAGCACCTCGCAAAAGCAAATCTTCTCTCTGACAAGCAGTATAGATTTAGGCAATGTCGTTCTACTGCATATATTTTAACAGCCATATCTTAACGCATATATCATGTATTGGATAAAGGAGACGAAGCCCTTTATATATCTAAGGGCTTTGACAAAATATAGTACTAAAGGCTGCTAATAAAAATTAAAACGTACAGTTGAACTGGACGTATGCTAAATATGATTAGATCATTCTTAGACAATAGGACCTTCCAAGTTGTCATTGATGGATGTTCATCCAAGCAGCATAACATTAATATGGGAGTACCTCAGGGATCGATCCTTGGATCATTATTATCCCTGATATTCATAAACGGCTTATCTGAAAATATGATATGGGTATATATGAGATATGGTATATGTGCTGATGATACAACGCTCTATAATATGCACGAGGAAAGAGCGGATGTACATAAATCTAAGACAATGCCAGAATCATTAGAAAATGGCCTCCAGACTGTAGTGGAATGGGGCTGCAAATGGATGGTAACATTTCATGCTAGTAAGATCAAGCCGTTCTCCTTTAACAATTACAATATGCCTCTTTAATCACCGATATCCATGACAAATAACACCCCACCTTAGAATCCTTCCTTCAAACTCTTCGGCCTAACATTCACGAGCAATATTAACGGGAACAAATCAAGTGAGTACGTTGCAAAGGCTGCTGCAAAGAAGGTGGGGTCCTTCTATCAAACTAGAAAACTACTCACATATGAAAGTATCCTGTACTCCTATAAGGCAACCATTCGCCCATGCATCGGGTATTTTTACTCTCAATCTAGTAGATCCAACTTTGTTAACTGTTCTAACCCCTGCCCGTTCGCCAGCATGTTGCATTTCTTCGTTAGTTTTACAAATATGTTAATAGAATGTGCTCGTGGCAATTGTGTCCCGTCCATGTACATATTCTCGAAAAACCCGCGTAGCAACAAAATGATTTCTATTCTAATAGATTCTTCCCTAGAACAGCTAGACTTTGTAACTTTCTTCTAGCTACCTGCTTCCTTGGCTGTACTGATATGCAGAAGCTTAAATGTAACGTAAACCAACATCGTGTTAATCTTTCCTAAGCATGGTCCCAATTACTTGCCCCTTACGTCCAAGTAGTCATATGCCTTGTTAGGGTTAAACGTGAGTAATATATATATATGTATATATATATATATATATATATATATATATATATATATATATATATATATATATATATATATACTTGATTTCCAAACACGCACACACACACGCATATATATATATATATATATATATATATATATATATATATATATATATATGTGTGTGTGTGTGTGTGTGTGTGTGTGTGTAGATGTATTGATGTATTGAATATATATGCATCTAAGGAGATATATAAATACATACAGAAACTACCACGCAATTATATGAATCATACATCATGAAAAATATCTATTGAAACGTATTTCGGCTTTCTAATTAAATATGAATCATATTTACCAGGATACTTTGAAGAAAATATCATTAAACACCACCATTTGAACTAAAAGCATTGAATTACACCGGAAGAGAAATATTGATTTGTCGACATACAATTTTAAATACAACACATCAATTTATAGCAATATGAAAATCAATATATACACATAAACACACACACACACATCCATCCATATATCTATATATATTTGCATATACATATATATATATATTGAAAGAATACACACACACACCCACATATATATACACACACACATACACACATACACACACACACACACACATATATATATATATATATATATATATATATATATATATATATATGGGTACATATACTGAAGGACATTCTATTTCAGCACTTAATTTATATTTTTATTTCCTGATTGTTTTATTTAATGATAGCGTTTTCTCGTCATAAATGTTTATTATATCTACCAAGTTGATCTTAAGGATAGCATACTCAACCATTTTATTTTTCTTTCAGACCCCTCCCCCTCAATTCTTGTTTTTTCATTTTGTGTTGAATTTATTATAACTGCACTAGTTGAATTTCAGAAGACTCCCCCCTCGCTGTTCACTTGTATCGCAATTTCTTAAAACGTTACTAGCAAAAATTCAGAAAACGATCACGTTTTTGTTTTAACGGTTAATTAATATAAATAAATAAATAAAAGTCTTTTGGAACGCTGATGTTAAACCTAAAACTCTTTTCAAATCAGTTTTCACTCTGGAGACGAATGCGTGTTCGAGATAAGTATATTTTAATTTTTCATGTTTAATTTCAAATATAAATAACTACATTCTATTTCAGTAATTAATTTATATTTTTATCTCCTGATTGTTTTATTTAATGATAGCGTTTTCTCGTCATAAATGTTTATTATATCTACCAAGTTGATTGCATGAACAGATTAGGAAATTGTATTCATTGTTAATTTCGTGAGAAGTGAATCTATCACCATACTTTTCCTTTAAAAACACGCCAGTTGGATTTTTATTAAGTACAATACTTAATAGATTTGTATTTTTGTTAATGGAGAGTAGAGAACGCTTTGTGGAAGCGTTATAGGCAGCTCATGTTACTCTCGCTTCTCTTCATTTGTCATTCAGTCCTTATTTTTTAATGAGCGATTTTTCTAACAAAGGGAGAAGAAAAAGCTGTATTCTACGTTGGCAGTATTTTGCGTGAACAGTCGACAGAGATGGCGGAAATTTTCTGTTTCTATGTCTATCCTTGTAGATATGTCACTAGTAAGGGTGTTGAAGGTAAACGTTTTATCTGGGCTGATGTTATTCGCCTGATAGTCAGGGACCCGAACCTTGGATTAACCACAAAGGAGGCTGTTCTAACAGCAGGTGCAAAGTACTGGGGCTGCTTTATTGCAATTTGGTGAATGGATTCTCGACCGTGCAGTAGCTTCTGGTGGGGCCTCACGATGCCATATTAGTGGTTAATTGTTAAGACTTTACCTTATGTTCTACAAAAAAATTCTTCGTTACTTTTCTCTCTTTGTTTCTCCTCTCTGTCCTGCTCTAAGCAAGTCTGACGACCTAGTCCACAAACTCCAAAATTCCATCATGACAAGTTTCAAGAAAAAATACACGATTAAACCCGGATCTGAAACTTCCAACGTAGACCCCCACTACCCTGTCTCCTTCTCCAACATCAGGGTTCTACGTTCTAACCTTCAAGAGTTTGAAGCCCAATTACAGGAGACTAAACAAGACCTTTTATTTTTAAGCGAAACCGGCATTGGACATACTATTTCCCTAAATGAGTTCGTAATTAAAGGATACTCTAACTTAACTTCTAAATCTGACCCCCAAGATCGCCATGGGCATGGAATATGTGCCTATATTAAAGATGGCTTTCCATGTGGTAGGGACATCTCCAGAGAAGATCCTAACTTACGCTATATGTGCTTCCGGGTTTCACGAGCTCACACTACCGCATTAATGTTTACTCTCTATCGCCCCCATAACAGCGGAGTTACTATCTTTAAAAGCATATCTGAGAAAATTGACCAAGTTCTATCAGCGTATCCTTCAGCTAACATTCACGTATTTGGAGACTTCAATGTTCATAATGTGGAATGGTTGACCCACTCAAATAAGACCGACGATGATGGGAGCTTCTGTCATGATTTCTTCATTGCTTATGACCTCACTCAGATTGTTCACGAACCCACCCGTGTGCCTAACAATGACGGCCAGTATGCGAGTCTCCTATACCTTTTTCTCACAACTTGCCCTGAACAATGTTCAGTTTCCGTTCTGTCTCCACTTGGATCTTCCGGCCACTCTGTTGCATCAATTAAGATAAAAATGAAATGTAATAAGTCCTCAGACGTACCTCTCCATCGTACAGTATATCGACACACTAAGGCTTACTGGGATAGTTTCCGTACATTTATATCGGATCTTCTACTGCGTTCCATGTTTAAAAAGGATGTGTCGTCTAAAGTATCAGTCCTGGCGGAATGGTTAATTGTAGGTGTAGACCATTTCATACCCTCGAAAAAGTTCCAGCAAAAACCTTACAGCCAGCCATGGTTTTCTCCAGAATGTGCTGCTGCAATTGCGCACAGAAATCACCTTTTCCACTGCTTCCAACGTATTAGATGTATGGAAACTAAAGCCGCTTTCAGGACTGCCAGCAATTATTGTAAGAAAGTAATTAAGAATGCAAGAGAATTATATGCTCAGTCCGTCAAGTCCAAAGTAGATGAGCAGCGGCTTGGTTCCCACAAGTTTTGGCAAATAGCAAACAGAATCCTGAACAGAAACGTGTGCTCTATCCCAACTATCATCAATGCACCTGAGTTAATCTCGTCAGCATCAGACAAAGCCAAACTCTTTGCTAAGAACTTTGCAGCTAATTCCACCCTTTGCGACCAAGGCCCCTAACCCCCAATATTTCCTCCTATATCAGAAAATACGCTATGTGATATACGTATATCTGTACGTGATGTTGCCAAGCTAATCAAAAACCTTGATTCCTGTAAAGCAACCGGCCCTGACAGTATTCCAATTATAGTACTCAAACAACTACAACCAGAACTAGCGCTCATACTCACAAAACTGTTTAAACGTTGTCTTAAGGAGAATTGCTTCCCATCACCCTGGAAAATCTCATCAGTATGCTCTGTATTTAAGAATTCAGGTGATTGTTCATCCCCCTTTCAGTACAGGCCGATAAGTCTCCTGTGTGTCATGAGCAAGTTGCTGGAGTCTCTGTTAAATAGAGAAGTAATCAACCATCTCAGCAAAAATAACCTTCTTAATGACACGTAATACGGTTTCCGTTCTGCTTGACCTACAGCAGATGTGCTTACAGATATATTTTATAGGATTAGCGAATCTCTCGAGAGAGGCAACCTTTCTAGGTCAATTGCTCTTGACATACCAAAGGCCTTTGATAGGGTATGGCATAAAGGTTTACTTCACAAGATCTCCAGCTATGGTATAGCTGGAAACGTCTTCTCAATTATTAAATCATTTCTCTCTGGTAGGTTCATAAGAGTAGTGGTTGACGGGCAAAAATCAGAAGCTCACAGTATTAATGCTGGAGTCCCTCAGGGGTCCATCCTGAGCCCAATTCTGTTCCTGATCTATATTAATGAACTTCCAAATCACATGCTTACATCATTCGTAGACATTTTTGCTGATGACACTACCATCTATGGTAGTACATCTAAGACAGTAAACGACCAAGTTCTCTCCGATTCTCTCTCCTCTGATCTTTATCACGTTGTACAATAGGGAAAGGAGTGGCTGGTTACTTTTAATGCATCTAAAACCAAGCTTCTATCTTTACATCATCAACGTTCTGACCTTTACTCCTGATCTTAAATGGAATACGTATATCAAATCTGTTGCCAAGGCCGCTGGAAAAATGGTGGGATCCTTCTATTGATCCAGTAAATATCTCACTGCTGATGCAATTCTCTATCTATATAATAGCCAGGTACGCCAATGATGGAATACTGTTGTCACATATGGGCAGGAGCTGCTAAAAAGGACTTATCCGTCCTTGATAGAGTTCAAAATAGACTTCGTATCCTTGTGGGGGATGTATTTTTCTCTTCCCAGCAACCTCTTTCTCACAGAAGAGATGTTGCGAATTTGTCTCTGCTTTATCGTTTTTTTCATGGCAGGTGCTCAGCTGAGCTCCATTCTATGGTCCCTCCTCGCCAAACTTTCACAAGAAACACTCGTCTTTCAGAAAACACTATCAATAATTCCCCCCACTCTTTATCTGTGCCTAAACATAAGCGTAGATTCCATGAGCAAAGCTTATTTCTTAGAACTGCACGCCTGTGGAATTATCTTCCGTTTTTCTGCTTTCCAGCTGACTAAAATATGGTTGTCTTCAAGTCTAACGTAAATAAGTTCCATAGAAGTTAACAAATTTACCGAATCTCCATTACTATAGATTACTATATTGTACAATTGTCTACTGTATACTCTTTAACCCTTATCCTCGAGTGGCTTCTCGACCTTGATAAGTAATACCTATTTAAAGAAAAGTTATTAAATCATATGCTTCTGCTACCACAATTGTAATTATGGTTGCTTTCCTAAGATTTTAGTTTCTTTTCATTACTTCACTTCAACTCAGCATTAACCTATACTATACTATGTATATACATATATATATATATATATATATACATATATATAGAGACATAAAGTTCTACTAAGTTTGCTTTTTTTCGTATCACTTGGTCAAGTTTAATATCTTTCTTTTTTTAGCTTTAAGGATCGGATAGTCATAGTTGATGGTGTCTTTCTTATTTCTAATTAATCTTTATATTCTTTAAATACTTGATAGTACATTCGATATTTAACTTTTTACAGATCCTCCAGTAGCGATATATACCCATTCGATTGTGTCGGGTTATATAATAGCCATCACCTGGCAGAAGCTTACAGCCATATGTGAGAGAACTGCACTTTTTTTCATTGCTGAGATCACTACTCTTCTTAACAGCATTGGTCATCATTCCTACTAATTGTATTATTATTATTATTATTATTATTATTATTATTATTATTATTATTATTATTATTATTATTATTATTATTATTATTATTATTTTGATACTTGATGATCAATCAAAATAGCTTTTCTTATAAATATAGTCATTGATAAACTCATTCAGAAAATACTTACTGTTGGTTGACCCATTCGTACATTTTTTTGTGTCGGAAGATTTTGGTTTAATTTGACGACGATTTTAGGTTATTTCCGCAGCAGACATGCCTTTGATTCTGTCTCATTTGTAATACAGTTTCGTCTTAAATGTATGGCCAGATTCATGATAGAAATTGTTTGGCTGGCTCTTGTTTTTGATGTCAATAGCCATCTCGAGGTTTGGATTCAGATCTTTCCCCAATTGAATCGGCTTCCTTTATGCCAATGTATTGAATGTTTCTTCTTGTCAAGATGATTGATGCTAGTATTTTACTTAAACGCTATATTGTTTGTTTAGAATTCTTACCAGCTCTGATAAAGCACTTGACACGTCATTCAAATATCGTTTGAGAACATATTTACGACCTGCAAGAATCATCCTAAGCCAGCGTCTATGATAGCATACATCTTGAGGTCATCCATTAGGAGCAAGCAGTTGTCTTTTTTCGGGTCTTCTAAGTGCACTTGGCTAAAGCTGTATGCAATCCAATTATTTTTGGATGGGTAAAATGGGTTGTGTATGTTCTTTCTCGTATATGTTCCAATGACTTGCTGCCACATTCGATATTCAACTTAGTTGTCGAAGTCATCGTTTACTGTGTCTCATTAAATATTCTGACAGCGATTGTTTTGTTTCATGGCCCTTTGGTTAACAAAACATATTGTATTTGCTCCGATACAACACGTCATCTTATCGGTTACCGGACCTTATAGATAGAGGAAATTTCTAATTTTGTCTCAACGCCGAGTGACACTTTTTGGTGTCATGGATTTTCGAACATGAAAACGGCTTTATATCTGTGGTAATAAATCTAAATACCTCCGGGTTTTTGCCAAAAGAATATGATTGCTTGATTAAGCCATGAATACGGACCAGAAAGCAACTTGGGACAGACATCGAGCGGTACACCAAGAGTCGCACACTTAGGGATATTACAAGCTGCTAGTGCGAATACTCGTTCAGCAAGGCGACTTAAGAGATTAGTAATGCTGAGACTACTCAGCTACTTAATGCAATGATATTTCTTTCTAGGAACATGACAGTATCTGACACTCACCTCAGTGGAAGAAAAGTAAAAGAGTTATTTATTAGTCAATACGTATGCTAACTCTTCAGTACACGTCCCACTCGAGAGAATTGGAGTCGATAGAATTTTCAACATTCAGTATTCTTCCTTCCTCCTCACAAAGGTATGCTTTTGATATCAGGTCATCACTTTAACTGAAGGAATTGACTTTCCGGAGATTATTGTAAAACAATTATAGATCCGATTCGTCGATATTTTCTGATGAGAGTAGCCTTGGACGAGTATTGTTAACAAAATCATCTCTTAAAAGTGGAAAACAAAGGAAGTATATATTAAAGCAATGCGCACTTATATATATATATATATATATATATATATATATATATAATGTTTCGGAGCCTATATATATATATATATATATATATATATATATAAATATATATATATATATATAAATATATATATATAAATATATATATATATATAAATATATATATATATAAATATATATATATATATAAATATATATAAATATATATATATATATATAAATATATATATATATATAAATATATATATATAAATATATATAAATATATATATATATAAATATATATATATATATATATATATATATATATATATATATATATATATATATATATATATATATATATAGGCTCCGAAACACGCGTGTCCAAAGATTACTGTTTTAAAAATTAATAAATAAGTAAATAAAAAATACGTCCAAATAAAAAGTTGGCGATTTTCTAAGAAAAACACCGGATCTCCGAGGCGGAGACCTTTACCTTAATATCGTTTAAAAAATCAACAACAAACTACGTAAACAGATAAACGATAACAACTAAACAGTAAATTGTCTATCGCATCATACCGTAATGGATAGGGCGCTGGACTGAACTACATAAGCTCCGGGGTTTGAATCCCAAAAACAGTCAATCTACGCTGAACAGGAGTAGGTCTTCGAAATACGCGTGTCCGTAGATTACTTTTTTTTTTTAATAATAAATAAGTAATAAAAAATACGTCCAAATAAAAAGTGGGCGACTTTCTAAGAAAAATATCGGATCTCCGAGGCGGAGACGTTAAGCTTAACATCGTTTAAAAAATTAACAATAAACTACGTATATATATATATATATATATATATATATATATATATATATATATATATATAATGAAATTTGTGTGTTTGTGTGTTTGTATGTTCGTGTATATGCATTAAAACTGTCGATTTTTTGAAATACCCTATGTGCCTGGTAATGTTCCTCGATAATTTGTTTATCGAAAAGTCTTCGATATGTATCGATAATTGATAATCGAAATAATCCGATGAAAAAAGGAACAGTCTGTTTTGACCAAAGTTAACACCTTAGAAAGCCTAAAATCACAAGTGCATCTGAAAAGTTTATTTATCACACAAGCCGAAAGAACCGACAGATAAAATCAATAGTAGGTTCTTTGATATTACCGGGCGCGTTCGAAATGAAAGTTTTTATTTAAAGTGCACCATGATACTTGAGTCTTTTGTTTTAAACTTAAATTCAAACAATAATCCCCGCACAAGTAGTAAGGCAAGGAATATAAAATCAACAGTACGTTCTTTGATATGACGGAAGCGCGTTCAAAATGACAGTTTCTCTTTAAATTGCACCATTATACTTGAGTTTTTCATTTTAAACTTACATTCAAACAATAACACCCGCACGAGTAGTAAGGCCATGAATATAAAATGAACAATAGGTTCTTTGATATTTTGGGGCGCGTTCGAAATAAATGTTTCTTTTCAGAGCATAGTTGAAGTATGATACGTGACTTTTAAATGTTAAACTTTAATTCAAGTCAGTATATATAAAAAATACGTCCATAAAATCAACGGTTGGTTTTCAACAGTGCAATGCTAACTACAATGTATACGTAACTGCGGGGAGGTATGTGATGCTTTCATCCCTACTAGTCTGAAATTTGAGTAGAAATAAAAAATATTTGATTGAAAATAGGAGGTTTTATTGATTTCAGTGTTAATAAAAATATGGGAGTGTAAAGCATTCGTTGATCATCCTTCAATCCCAGGCACCATCGGGTTTTCTTGCTAGCACATATATATGTGTGGTTGTATGTGTGCGTGTGTATGTGTGTAATCATAATTGCACTTTTATTTATCCGGGAGAAACCCCTCCCTGGTTTTCATTGTTTTATCTCTTGCTAGACATGACTAAGTAGGATCTGTCAGCAAGTCTCTCAAACGGGATTTGGATCTTCGGTCGGGCATTTCCACGCATGCACATGTACACAATTGCAGATATACACAACATGCCGACTGGAGACAACTTGAATGCCTATCGGAGATAAGTTGAATGCCTATCGGAGATAAGTTGAATGCCTACTGGAGAGAACTTGAATGCCTACTAGGCGCTTTCCTCGAGTGTCTAAGGTCCTTCTGTTCAGGGGGTTTGTCAGAACAACCTGGTGTGAGGATACTTTTCATAGATGTAAACCATGACCAAATATTCAAAATCACATAGTATTCGCTGCCCAAATAAGATCTCCTCACGACTGTTAATTCACATTAGTTTTTACGATGAATGTTGCACCTTCTCCAAATGATGTTACTTCAAATAATAGCATTAAGCTGGATACTCCGCCAGACTAGATAAATTCTTGTCCTGGAATCCAGTAATACCAAGAGAATAAAACAAAAGACATACTACAACATACTATAAAAATGGGTTATTGGGGAGAGGAAAACTATGTTCTCAATTTCTTAATTAACTAACAGTGTTTGAGGGATAAAGAACTTTAATGGAATATTCGAATGTATCTCATAGTTCAAGTGTCAGCCTCAGGTAGTCGGTCATGTGATTTATGCAAACTTCGCCCGAAATTAAATAAAAAACAAAAAGAAACTTTAATACGCATGCATACAAGTGAGTACAATATAATATATACAAACCTGTTTTTATTTTTATCACAACCGAATACGAAGACTTTTCTTGTATATTTTGTATTAATTTTATTTGATTAAAACCAGCTTCCATCTGCAACGACATATTTTGCTTTAAGCTACTCAACATGGTGGCATTGTTTACTTTTATATATATTTTCTTTAAGATTCTGATGATTAAATTTTATGGCATGATTATAGCATCTTCCTCCTCAATATATATATATATATATATATATATATATATATATATATATATATATATATATATATATATATATATACAGTGCCTCGTCCCTTGCCAGGAACACAGCTCTGTTACTCGAATTCGTTTGCTACAATCAAAATATTCTGCGAAGAAAATCTATAAATGGATAGAGGTATTCATCTCAAACAAGGTTGTGCGATGAGTGTCGTGCAGAGTTTGGTAATTGGATTTTTTGAAAGTTTGCAAGGTCTTCATATTAAAGAAGCAAGAAAAAACAATCTCAAATATTATAATAGAATAATTTCCCTCCGGCAATGAACAGGAAATAATGATATTCTACGAGGACCCCAGCGAAAAATCGTCGTCTCGCCAGATTAAAAACGGAGAAAAAGTTTCACATTAATTTTCATATTAATGTAAGACAACATCATCGTTTACAAAATGACATTCTTGCTAGCAGGGGTTCAGTATAAGAATAGAAAAAAAAAAACAGAGAGGAAGCTAAAGTAAACGGAGCGGTGAAATACACAGTTTGCTTTTTGTCTAGTTAGTCTCTGTCTGACTTTACAAAATTAAAACTAAGTAGTTAAGAATATATACATCTATCTATCTATCTATTATTATTATTATTATTATTATTATTATTATTATTATTATTATTATTTTATTATTATTATCATTATTATTATCATCATGATCATTATCATGATCATGATCATCATTATCATTATTATTATCATTATCATTATTATCATCATTATCATTATTATTATTATTATTATCAGTATTATTATAATCATCATTATTTTATTATTATTATCATCATCATTATCATTATTATTATCATCATCATTATCATTATTATTATTATTATTATCAATAATAATAATAATAATAATAATAATAATAATAATAATAATAATAATAATAATAATTTATGGATGAAGAGCCCATCTTCCATTTACTTGAATATGCATTCAAATCTTTTTTCTTCCGTTGTTGGGCGTATGTCGTATAATATAGTCAGTTTAATATTTTATTATCTCAGAGAATCATTTAGAGTTCGATTACACTGAAGATGAAGAGCCAAAGATATCATAATATTCATTGTTAATTCTATAAACGATGACTATAATAGCCAAATTGTTCTTTTACAGCATTACAAAGTATTGTCAGACATTTTGGGTATCAGCTATAAAGAAAGGAAGAGATCGTGCTTGAATGCAAACGAGGTATGAATAAAAAATTGATGTTATTATAAAAATATTACAGTTTCTTTTTATATCGATTTACATTGATTGGTTATCAGAATTTTCATTTCACTTCGATTCTAGAATCCACAAAAAATGTTGTGAAAATTGCAGAAATGCACTTCGATTTTCTTTAAAAACATTTTCAACTGTTTTTCTGGTGAAATATTTTGTTTTTGGAAGTAGGCAATTATATAAGAGATCATGAAAATCAGCACACCGTTTGGTACATATATTTTGTTTTCGCGCACGTCAAGCAATGCATTCGATGCAGCGGGAAATTGTACAGATTTTTATAGTTTTTATAGTGATGTAATTATTATGACGGCGAGTGTAGTTTTAACGCATATTTTAAAATTGACTTTACGATTTGAATAAAATCTGGTAGCGTGCTCTATAATCTAAAGTATTGTATATTTCATATCAATATGATTTATATGCATTTAAATAGGTAAAAAATATATATGCATTTAAATAGGTAAAAAATTGCAATTAATTCCTAATGTATATGTACACAAACATTATATATATATATATATATATATATATATATATGATTAGTTTTTTCTTAAATAAGAATTCCAGCAGAGTGCTCAATTAAAAGGAAAATCCAAATTTTAAGAGCGTATTTATATTTTGTGTACAGAAAGTTGTTAGTTGAGACAGATCATTGGTACCGTCGGTTGCAAGCCCGATAATAAGGCCCGTTTAAGGTATTCGTATCAAGCTCTCTTCAGCCAATAAAAGAGACGAATATTGGCTGAAGAGAGCTTGATACGGATACCTTAAAGGGGCCTTATTATCGGGCTTGAAACCGACGGTACATATGATCTGTCTCAACTAACAACTTTCTGTACACAATATATATATATATATATATATATATATATATATACGCAAAATAATATTTTTTCTATAATAAACTTTATTTATCAAAATAAAAACTATGAGAATCGACAAATAATTATATCGTCTGAATATGCCATTTTTTTAATTAATAATCACACACACACACACACACACACACACACACATATATATATATATATATATATATATATATATATATAGAGTAAGATGATTGATAATTTATAATTACAATAAATATTACAAATCTGTTTCATAAGGAAGAATAAACAAAATCAATAAATTGTACGATCATTTCGGAAACGATGTTTTTATTGTGATAGACAGTGAGTCTTGGACAATAATTTTATGATAAAGTTTTTGAAACAAAGTTTCCTCATCAGCAAAAATATTGTGTGTTTTCTTTTAAAGACACCAAAAATAAACCTAGCATGTTGTTTTAAGTAAGGCAGATGTATCTTTTAATGGTTCGCCTCCTAAAAGTCGTACGTATCATCGCCGATGCATTAATTTGTTAAATTTTCAAAAAACTATATAATAAAATTATTGTCGAAGACTCGCTGTCTATCACAATAAAAACATCGTTTCCGAAACGATCGTACAATTTATTGATTTTGTTTGTTCTTCCTTATGAAACAGATTTTTAATCTTTAATTTTAATTATAAATTATCAATCATTTTACTCAATATTAAAATAGCTCTCGGACATATATGCCTATCAAGCTTATAATATATCTACATTACAACGAGCACTGTTTTCTTTTCTTTTAACTGTATTAATTAATTTACTAATACAGTAAAATATACTCTGCTCTTTAGACTCTTGTTCTAATCTCATATATATATATATACATACATATATATACATATATATATACATATATACATACATATATATATATATATATATATATATATATATATATAGGTGGCGGGTGTGTATTTAAATAGACATACCGACGAGTTATTTACGGATATCGATCCCATGTTCGAGTGGGAGAACTGCCGACTGTCAACACGACGGTTCCTGGTTCAATCCTTGGCTTGGGAGAGATGCTAGTCTAGCGGCACTGTTGGGTATTGTGATACAACGAAACAGGACTGTATGTCGATGACTATATACTCCATTCTAATTTTAAAAAAATGTCCAAAATGGTGCAGGATCTAAACCCATTAGAATGCCTATTTAGTTAATATTTTGTTTCCTATTTGAAAATGAACTTTTTTTATGAGATGACTCATAATTTAAAAAAAATACCTTTGGAAACACTATTTACAACAAAAAGCTTTAGATTTTGAAAAGTCTACGGGTTTACCTTTACGGCCTGCAAAAGCTGAATGTACAGTATTAATAAATTCTTTTATAATCCCTTGTGTGGAATTTTAGTATACAACGTACTAAAGTCATAAGTTGCTATGGATTTTACTTTTATTCTAGAATTAATGTTATATAATCTTCTATTTTCCTCTTCTGGTAAAAATTATTTATCTGATTTATTATTAATTTTATCACTTTAGATATAGCTTCACATGAAGTTTTCTTAATACTTATCTTTAAGGTTACAATAAACCTTGCGTATACTGGGGTTTTGTAAATTTAGATATCCAGTACATATATAGAAAGATTTTTGGGTTATTTCTATCATAAGCCCTACTTTATTACTAATAATGCAATTATTCAGAATAATGCTATTTACATTTATATGACTTCATTTATAAGTCCCTGAATTATTACCTATAATTCCTACTTTTAAGTGTTGTATATAATATTTTTTTATATATAAAAGCTATCCGATGTTTCTGATTTTTTAGATGAGGATTGGTTATTCGAATCGAACTATTCTCATCTAGAGTGTGATTTTAACAACGTTTCGGTCGATGTAATCTCCGACCTTCTTCAGGTGTATCTTGTCGAACTTGGGAATGTGCATGTTAAAGATACAAGAGTTTAACGCAACACAATCTCAGTAGAATAGAATAATGAGTAATAAAAATCTGTGGATATTACTGCCATACAGGTTCTAGGGAAAGCCACTGATCTCTCCCAGCGACATATCACTGACAATATGTAGTGTGATAACTTCTAATAGGTAAAATGCAATGATTCATCTATATGCGTGTCTTAAGCCGTTTATTATCTGTGTTGGTGGTGTGTACGGCTGAAACGAAAGCAGCACAAAGATAAAGTCTTGCGTATTAAACTAATCTTTTAAGAAATCAAGCAAATTATAAAATGCTAATCTAAATGATCGAAAGAAAATGAAACAAAAAAAAAACACTGAATATGTTCGCAACTATTTCTTCATTCCCATCGTTTAATGCCAATGCAAATCATATTTAACGAATCCTTTGAAATTGTTTTGCTGTCTTATTTAAATGGCTCGAATGTTCCTTTTTTTATTCATGGATTGCAAAAACACTCAAGCGTGTTCTTGGAATCAGATCATGTGTTTTGATAAAATCTGAGAATAAATATAAAATACAATAAAAAAAATCCTTTCAGGTGATAGGATGTTTTTCATAGAGTTTTGTTCAAAGCAGCACACACGCGTGTGCTAAGGCTTAGCACAAACTCATCTAACTCCAGCATTTTTAACCTACACAAACCCTTCTTTGAAAATGCTTTAAAGGAATCTGGATATCCCAACCCTAATATCACATACTTGGACCCTAATAAACCCAACAATACAAATAGGAATAACAGATCCCGCAAAGTCCTCTGGTTTTACCCTCCCTATAATAATATGATAAAAACTAAATTAGGTAAAAAATTATTCATGCTTGTTAATCATCACTTCCCCCTAGTAATATTCTACATAAAATTTTTAATAAGAACACTATTAAGCTTAGCTACAGTTGCACAAATAATCTAGAAAATAAAATTAAAAAACACAACAATAAAATACTAAATAACCACAACTATAATAACAATGGTCAAAATAACTGTAACTGCCTTAACAAACCCCAATGCCCGCTCCAACAAAATTGTTTCTCAACAAATGTGGTTTACAAAGCAACTATTGCCCCTGCTGAAGACCCAGAAAACAAAAAAAATTACATTGGCCTCTCAAGCACCACGTTCAAAGACAGATTTAGAGTTCATAAATGCTCCCTAAATAACCTCAACCACCCCAATAGTACTTCACTAACTAACCACTATCTACGACTTACCCGAAACAACCTCACACCAATTATTAGCTGGGAAATTCTGAATAGAGCTAGTACCTGTAAACCACTAAAATCCTCATGTTATTTATGCTTAACTGAAAAATTACTGATTACTAATTTTAGAGATAGAGATAAACTTCTAAATAAAAAAACTGAAACCTCACTTAATTGTAAACATTATAAATCCCACCTCTAAAGCAACTTCTCACCCTTCTAGTAATAACTATAACCCACCCCTAAAATATAACACTAACACACAACTCACTTGATCCTTAATTACACACACCCTATTTACAACCGAAACTATATAGTCCCCCATTCATTCTAAAAGAACCCATCCTCAGAACCCCCACCTATTTATCCCCACCATTTTTTAGCTGCATCTCTCTTTGCCTAACTCATTCTTGTCCCCCCTTGTGCCTTACTCGCTCCTTATGTCATTATTTAAAACCTAAATCCCAACCCTTACCATTCTTATCACAATAACTGCCAAACCCCTTCTAGCATTACCCCCTAAGCCCCTTAAGTAACAGCCCCTTAGCATGAATACTATACACCCATATACGATGCCGCAGTCATATCTACCACACATTTACAACCCATAACGTCTGGTAATATGTCTATCCTTGTTATTTGCCAATTACTTAGAGTTCTCGCCTCATAGTTTCTTATTGGCTATTTCCATGGTTAGATCTTGATTTCTAATGTTTTAATTACGTTCTTATCACAATTGGTATCCTCTGACTTGTTTCTCGGTCTATTATCTGCTTGTTAACAACTAATCATTTACTTACCTTCTACTTTAATTAATTATTTAATCTACCATCTACATATAATATATATTATATATTTTTCTTTTATATTTACCGCTCACTAATTCTCTCTATAATAATTATCATATTTTTTAACACGAAGCTTATTTACATATATTTACGTATTTGTGTATGTACATATACTCAAGCACATGCTCCTCCCCCATTGATTTGTGTGCATATTTTGTGCATGTGTATTCATGTGTGTGTATTTGTTTGTTTTTGTTATTTACTTATTATTAACATTTTCTTTATAATTATATTAATTCTTATTTATTATTTAATTAACTTACTGATATCCTTACTTATTTTTATTTTATCAAAATAAACCGATAACGAATAATTCACCTATTTACCTTCCTATTTTCCCCTTCTTTCTTTCAACTTAACGCCCGACAATTCAAAAAATTATAAATAATAAATAAAAAACAAAAAAATAATTTTTCAATCCCTCCCTGCCCGGCTAATTTATATATATATATATATATATATATATATATATATATATATATATATATATATATATATATATATGTATATATATATATGTATATGTGTTGTATATGTATGTATATGTATATATATATGTATGCATATGTATATATGTATATGTATATATATGTATATATGAGTATGTGTGTATGTATATATGTATATGTGTGTGTATATTTATATATGTATTTGTACTTGTGTGCGTATCTTCCACATGTGTTTTTATGTGTGTGTATTTTTGTGTGTATGCGTTTTATTCACTTATCACAAACATCTCCCTAATAATTTTATTAATTTATTATTTGATTAACTTACTGATATTCCTACCTATCTCCATATTATTAAAATAAACCTGTAACTTATAATTCATTAATTTATCCTCATATTTTCCTTCTCTCTTTCTTTCAACTACAACGCCCGAAAATGAAAAAATAATAAATAATAAATAATTTATAAAATATTTTTCAATTCCCCCTCCCAGCTAATTCATATTTATATTTGTATTTATATATATGTTTATATATGTATATATATGTGTGTACATTTACGTTTTTGTGTATATATATTTGTATATACTCAGACATGTGTTCTTCCCCCATTGAGGTATTTGCATATGCTGTACATATGTATGCGTGTGTTTGTATCTGTGTATGTGTGTTATTTATTATCATAATTTTTCCTTAATTTTATTAATCTATTATTTAAGTTACTTACTGAAATTTTCACCTTTTTTTTATTAAAATAAACCTGTAACGTATAATTTCTACCTGTCCGGCTAATTTATATATATATATATATATATATATATATATATATATATATATATATATATATATAGAGAGAGAGAGAGAGAGAGAGAGAGAGATACATATATATATAGATATATATATATATGCATGTATGTATGTGCGTGTATGTATATGTATTTATATATATATGTATACATGTATATGTATGCATATATGTATATTTATATATTTATGTTTACGTATCTGTGTTTTTTTGTATATATACTTAGGCATGTGTTCTTCCCCATTGATGTGCCTCCGTACGTTGTACAGGTGTACGCGTGTATGTGTATTTATGTGTGTGTGTGTTTTATTTACATATCATAAACAATTATTTATTAATATTTTAATTTTTAATTTATTTTATTTACTTACTGATATTCTTACCCATCACTATATTATCAAAATAAACCTGTAACGTATAATTCATTAATTTATCCTTCTATTTTTCCGTTTCTTTTTCTTTTCCTTTTTTATAAACAATAAATCTCTTTCAATCTCTCCCCGCCCGGCTAAATCACTTTAAACCCCATTTTCAACCCGTTCCTTCCTCCTCCCACCACACCATGCCCACTAACATAAACTCTCCAACCTGTTGCTATGGTGATCCTTTAAATTAACTGTTACTTATTCCGTTATAAATATGAATAGCGTATTTTAATTTTAAACCGTTATAAACTAAAAAAAAAACGTTTATAAGAATTAACACATAATTAATATTTAATTATAAACCCCTCTCTTATCGTATATACTCCTACTACTTTAAATTCCAACGTCCTCTTCCCTCCACTCCCCCTTCTTTTCTAACTCCCCTTCATCTACGATTTTTCCATTCTTATTTGATTTTATACCTTAGTCCATCTATGAATTCTGACGATGCTAGTTGGATATTTCCTCTCTTTGAGGATCTTCCTCTTGTTGAAACAATATGTAATCTCATTCTGGACTCACAGTAATAAATGTCTTATATACTGCTCTGGCTACACATTGAGCACTCTAGTCCGGTTTTTTCACCACTGGTAAATATATATATATATATATATATATATATATATATATATATATATATATATATACATATATATATATATATATACATATATATATATAAAATTATAAAATTCAATTTACTTTCTTGAAGTTATATATTTGGATTTTACCGTCACTGGATTATTTATCTTCGACCAGACTATCCATTCACATTTAATTACCTTTTTCTTCACCATATTCCCTCTGCTTCACTATTTTGTTATCAAGTAAGATCTTTGACTTACTTGTTGTTTCATCAAATACTTTTGCATGCAAAATCCGATTCCGCATTTTGCTAATTCCTATCCTCTGATGAAGGAAAGTATTTCTTCGAAACTCTGCAGATTAAGGACTATCCACTTATCTAGTGTTTCCTTTTCAGATTAAATATGTTTTTAACTCATTTAAAAGTATTTTTAACATGTTTTATTACCTGTTTGATCGTATATATATATATATATATATATATATATATATATATATATATATATATATATATAACTGAACACGCGATCACAAAAATGTATATTAACACACACACACACACACAATATGTTAATATAAATTTTTGTGTTCGCGTGTTCAGTTATATATATATATATATATATATATATATACGATCAAAATACGATGTAAATTTATTTTACTTATATAACAAAAAAAAAAATTTGTAAACGGCATAAATTCTTTCGATAACCTTTCCTAGAAAGCAGTAGATTTACATGTTTTGAAAAATGTTGAAAAACCTAATAAAGTATTTTTTGAAGAAAAATACTTTTAAACACCACGGATAAATAAATGATAAATTGGAGAATTGGGCACGAAATTATCATCAGAAAATTATATAATTTCTGAAATTGTAGAAACATTAGGAAATCACGGAATATAATTTTAAGTAGGAACTAAACGCTAGACCTCAAGTACTATGTAATTGGGTTTCTATTCCATAGTAAAAATACCGCCAAATTCCTTTCAAGTTTCGGACAGTCATGGAGTAATTGTTTTTTCTTTTAACTATAGAAAACATTTTATAATCACTGAAAGAATTATGAATAAACCGAAATGTATTTTGATGAATTAAATCTGATAATAGAATTTTATATATATTATTTTTAATTGGAATTCATTAATGAGATGTGTATTATTTATATTAATTTAATTATTGCGGACTATTATTCTCATCTTTATTGGTTGTTGTTTCACGACGTTTCGGCCAACTATTCCTCTGGCCTTCGTCAGGTGGTAACCGCGACGGATAAGAACTTCGAATCTCCTACCTGCATTCTCAGCAATCACTGCCATCCGTGAGACGACAACAACTACGGATGGCAGTGATTGCTGAGAAAAAAACAACCAATAAAGATGTGAATAATAGTCAGCAATAAATAAATTAATAGGATTTTAATTCATCACTTTTTTATTAAGGTAATAATTGTACAAGATAATGTAAACAACGTGTTCCTGGAACACGCACCTAACTTAGAAAAATCGACTTATTTGCTTTCAAACAAGAGTAAATGTATATTTCTGTGAGAGTAGGTAGAAGAGTTACTTATCTTGTATTTGGTAACATTTATTTGTTTTGTATTTATTTTTTCTTCCCTTTTTTGCTTTTTTAGATAGTCTAGAAAATAATCCACCAGACGAGAAGAAATAAACATAAAAATAAATTTAAGAACTTATAGTGGGGGACATTTTCACATGTAAATTTAATGTAAATTCAACCTCCATATTCAAGCTATTCTAGCGTTTGAGGGCAGTTAATCAAAAAGTAATTTTCTTGAAATATATTTGTTGATTTTTCTATGGAAAAGTTATTTCTGAAAATTGACTTTTTTAACCAACCCCCATTCCATAAATGAAAATTATTTTCAGAATTTAAATTTTTAGTGGTCACAATACAAATTGTACTAGATTCGAAGACAATTTAACAAGAAAAATGTTTTCCTATTCAATTTTTTATTCTACATTGACCTAAACTTTTGTGAGGGGTGGGAGAGTTTATCGTTTACTAAAAAGTTTCTTAGTTTTTTATCATTTTCATTGTTCTGTTTTGGTAATAATGCAGAGAAAGGACGATAAAATTCTGTTTTACAGCATGTTTTGTTTATTGCTAGACATCCTCCGGTTTCTCGTCAAGCAGAACCTGGCACTAGGAGGTCATCGAGAAGACATCGATGATGATGAAAGAGGTTAAGAGAACAAAGGGTACTTTTAGAATCGGTAAATTTATTGGCCAAGTTTGTCATGTGCTACGTGGGATATGGCGAAACCTCACCTAGGAAAGAAAATAGCTACTTCTTATTTCTCTCTCGAAATTCGAAATGAATTTGTGAGCATTTTAGCAAAGCAGGTGAGAAGGAAAATCATCGATGGGATCAAGGAAAGCACGTATTTTTTTACATAATTTTTATAGCACTCCTGATGTATTCCACAAGGACCACAATGTTAAGGTGTTGCGCTATGTAAAAATTAACGAAAAATGAAGTGGCGGCGAAGGTTTCATCGACTAAATCTTGTGTATATGCAGCTTTTATAGCGCTCAACTCTGTTGCATTTTTTGGAACACGTGACTTGATTAGTCTCGTTCTTTTCTACATTTACACATCGCTTGGACGTCTTGATTCAGTTGACCGGTTTAAGTATCAAGCGGGATGTGGAAACTAGATGGAGTAGTTGAACACACTGTAAATGTTCTGATAAAAAATTATTGGAAGTCGTCATTGCCCTGGAAGAGCTCACGGAAGAAGGAGAAAATGCAACCACAAGATCAGATGCATCTTTATTTTTCGACAGTCGTTTCCTTTTCTTTTATTTCAAAACCTTTGGAAAACTATTCTCCCAGAAATCAATTATTCCCAGAAGTAACTTCAAACAAAAAGGGATGGATCTGCAACCAGGTTATATCAGGATTACGGTATTGACAGATTGCCTCCTTTAGAATATAGGAAATATAATAGACGATTCAAAAAAAGAAACTATGCTCTGAAAGTGGGATAAGCATGGAGCGACGTGTCCGCAAAAAGAAATGAATCGATGGTGAAGGATTGACTGGTGCAGCGCTGAGGTTTGATACTGAGTTGAGGCGGAAAATGCTGCCTGTCATAGACAGGTTCAGTGAAGAAATATCTTACAGATTTCAACAAGTTCATGATCTTGCATGTAAATACACTTCTGAAACTTGCTTGGTTATAATTATAATTATCGACTTTGTGAAGTAACAAAAATAATGGGCAATCAACAATTCCCCCCAAATAAACCAAGCTCTAGTCCATCACCTTACAGATGCTAAACTTCTGACCGACCAACAATATGGATTTAGGCAAGCCCGTTCAACAGCCGATACCCTAACTGTAATCTCTTAACGTATATACGATTCACTGGACAACGTAGCGGAGGGTAGAGCGGTAGCTCTAGATATATCTAAGGCTTTTGACAGGGTACGGCATGAAGGTATCCTCAGGAAAATTAGATCATACGGTATCACTGGACGAATATTAACATAATTAAATCCTTCTTAGATAAGAGAAGAATCCAGGTTGTTCTCGACAGTTTTACATCTAAACAATATGATATAAATGCAGGAGTGCCTCAGGGGTATATCTTTGGACCGCTATTATTTCTAATATCGTAAATTACCTCCACGAAAAAATTGCCCGTGAGATGGTATATATGCTGATGACACCACGCTCTATAAAAAGCACAACAGAAAAACAAATGAACACATATCTAAAGAAATGGCAGAAACACTAGAGAATGACCTCTAATCTGTAGTGGAATGAGGACAACCATGGATGGTCACATTCAATGCTGCCAGGACGAAACTTGTTTCCTTAAATAATTACCTTCTCTAACATCAATCGCAATGGCTAAAGATTCATTATCTGAAAGTACTTCTTTTAAACTCCTCGGCCTAACGCTCACAGGAAACAGGACTTAGAACGATTACATTGAGAGCATTGCTAGGACTGTTGTGAATAAGGTAGACTCTCTCTACCGTGCTAGAAAGCTACTAACGACCGAAAGTATCCTGTACCTCTATAAAGCCACCATTCGCCCATGTATGAAGTATTGTTGTCATATTTGGGCTAGTGTGTCTGCTACTAGTCTCTCGCTCCTAGGCAAGGCCCAAAACAGAGTCACCAACCTGGTAAGTCCTGAACTGTCATCTAAGCTTCAGCCTCTGTCCCATCGACGAAATGCTGCATCCCTCTGCGCGTTCTACAAGTATTTTAACGGTGAATGTTCTGACGAACTGCAAGCAATTGTGCCCCACGATGTAAACACCCTCGACAAACCCGACAAGCAGCAAAATCCCACCCATACACAGTAGAGATCCCTAGATGTAAGAGAGCTTTCTACTCTAGTAGTTTCTTCCCCAGAACCGCTTAACTTTGGAATTCCCTTCCGAGTCCCTGCTTCCCTAACTGTACTTCCATGCATAAGTTCAAGTATAACGTGAACCGACATCTTGCTGCCCAACTCCCTACATAGTACACCTGTAGCTTATGCCCCTGATAGTAGCCCCTTACACCAAAGTGGCAATGTGCCTTGTTTGGGCTGAAAATGTAAAAAAAAAATAGAAAAAGAGGAATTCTTTGCCGAAAGGAAGCAATTAGAGTATTTTGTGAAAATTCAGGAAAGAACAAAACCAATAGACTTCTTGAACTTTTCAACTTCCTACAAAGATACCACCTTAGAGATTCTGCCCCTAATATTGTGATCTTGCTACGCATTTTCTTTTGCCAGGTGTGAGCGTTCTTTCTCGAAATTGAAATTCATAAAGAACAACCTTCGATCAACAATGAGCATGTCAAAAGAAATAGCAAACCCCTCCATCGATAGGGAACTTGTCGATCTTGTGAATTTTGATAGAATTATTGATAACTTTGCCAAAAAAGCGTGAAAAGTCGGTTTGTAAATTTCCAACCGATTTGATGCTTTGCGGCAATCCCCTCACAAAAAATGCATTTATATCATTATTTGCAATTTATAAATACATTTATTTACAAAAAATTAAACTATTTTAAAGGGGTTAAAACACTATTAACAAAATTAATAAATAAATAAAAAAATATTTTTTCATGTTTTCAAGTGTTCTCATTTAAATTTATTAAAATAATTTCTAAAATGTGTGACCCTCCATTTCTTAAATTTCGCGCTTAAACCTATCGATTACACACGGATATCAAACAGCACCGATACTAGACGTATTCACTCTTCGTGAGGTTCGACTCTTTAATATTAATAAGAACATTATGAAGAAATGAAAACACTCGACTCTTTAATATTAATAAGAACATTATGAAGAAATGAAAAACTACATCGAACTATCCTCTCCTTGATAAAGCCATGTTTTTGACGAAAATTCAGACTTCAACAACAACAACAACAACAACAACAGCAGCAGCAACGACAGCAACAACAAGTAAATAAAAATGATCAATCATTTCATATTCACGTTTTCAAATGTTCGCATTTAAATTTATTATTATATTTGTTTGTGTAGACAATTAATTTAATTTAACGATTTCTTTATAATTTGGATTATACGTTTTTGTTTTGACAAATATTTGGTTTTCGTTGTTTGTGAATCCAGTCTTCATTTGTTTGTTGTCATAGCCAATTTTAAATTTTATTTCCAATAATTTAATAATACGTTTCTGCTTTGAAAACTTTTTTGGTTATCTTTGACAACGACTGTGTATCTATAGAAATACTGTAATAAGATGAAAGTCTAAGACGAATAGCAGCAGTCTAAAATTAGACCCTTGATTGTAGTTCTATAGAATATTTTGAAGACTTTTGGAATTTTGAATGGTAAACAGGGTATCAAATGCAAACAGGCCCAAAACCCCTCGGGGGACCGGGCGACAAGATCAAAGTGTAGTATCTGTTCCGGCAGATGCTGCAAGCAAAGACTAGCTATGACTAGCAAAGACCATATGTGGGGGTAACCCCACATATCTGAACTTGGTCAACGTAGGGATCATCCTACAGACCACAGTTACTATCCAGCTCCCATTTCCCACCTCTCGGGAGCTGGATCCCCCTTTCACTCCACCTCCCTCTCTCTCCACATTAAAAAACGGCCTTGTGCCTAATTGGCTCAGTGGGGAAGCAAATAAATATCACAGGGTATCAAATGCCAGAAAGGGGGACGACAAATCTTCGCACTGCACCGATCGACAAAAGCAGTTGCTACGCCATTCTTTACAGGCATGAACCAGTGTATATATATATATATATATATATATATATATATATATATATATATATATATGTGTGTGTGTGTGTGTGTGTGTGTGTGTGTGTGTGTGTGTGTGTCTTGGAAGTTTTTTGACCTTTAAAACTTAATTTTTATATTTTTTGTCATTCTTTAGAAAACTATTTAGTCAGTAAGTCATTTAATCACCTGAAATCAATGCATCAATTTGCGCTCTCGAATTTCATATAGTACTAATTTTAATTTACGGGATCGCCAGTTTTTTACCATGAAAGAGTGTTTAAGGGATTTAAAAACAACACAGTATATTAAATCATGGCTGCTCGGCAGTGTTGATCAAACACTACTTCCCTAAATCTTACGAATAAAAATGTTAGAGATATTAGATCTAGTTTCCTACTTTTAATTAATTTGGCTGAAATATTCATGTTATAAAAAATGTCTTCCTTTCCGTGAGATTCATATGTTTCCAAATTCAAAATGGATATATATATATATTTAATTTACCAGTCTTGTATTTATAAGATTAGGATTAATCCATTTGACTACTTATCACCCCTACTATGATTAGTACTTTATATATTTACATTCTTATTTACTTATAAGTAAAAATATATAAAAGTTAAAATATATATATATATATATATATATATATATACATACGCTTTTTTGTATATAATATATTTCTACATTACGAATATAGCCTTGGATTTTCTTTTATTAATATATTCTGGGTAATTTTATACGATTTAAAAAACATAATGAAAAAGGCTTTATTTAACTGTTTAAATATTTTAGCTTTATTCCAACCTTGTTTTATAATCCTTATTACTAAACTAGAAACTTTGGGTATGAAATCTATAATTTTAAAGTAACGCGAGCAATTCTCAAAAACTCATAATAGTTCCATAAAACATAAAAACAGGGGAGGTACTATTTTTATGCGTCATACGAACTATTTGAAATAAGAAAGAATTTCTTTTAGCGAAAGAAAGAAAAATCTTATCCTCAATCTTTATATCTAAATCTAGAAGTGTAGCTTGTTGTCCTCTATGTTCACAATTCAATTCTAACTCCTTTGCATATATAAGAGGTTTATTTTTTCGAATTCATAGTTATCGTTTATACATATAAGGTCATATATATATATATATATAAATAAATAAATATATATATATATATATATATATATATATACGATTAGTTTTTTTGGAAAAAGAAACCAGCAGAATGCTCAATTAAAGGAAAATCCGTAAATAAGAGAGTATGTTTATTTTGTATTTTGGGTACAGAAAGTTGTAAGGTGAGACAAGTAATGTGTTACCGTCGGTTTCAAACCCGATACTTAGGACTGTTTAAGATATCCATATCAAGCTCTGTTCAGCCAATACTCATCTATTCTATAACCGGAAGTGGAAAATATACACGTTTAACTCTCGCTTTTTAAATCCCCCCGTTTATTTATCGGATGATAATGATTTCATTAACTTTAAATTTTGAATTATTTTAATTTTAAAATCTAATTTCGATTGAATTTTTTCCCCTTAAATAAAAAAAATTATATATAACAGGATTTTAGTTTGAAAATAATTTATTTCCAAATCTAATTTTTTTATATATAAAAATTCAAACGTAAAATTTTTATCAATATCGATTAAAAACTTAAAATTTCGTTCTATTACATTTAAAAATTTCGAAATATGTTTAAAAATGTCTTTTAAAAAATTCCAACTCTTTCAAAGTTTGAGAAAGTGAGTATTTATCTAGCCTAAGGGATTTTCATAGTATATTAACACTATTATATTTTTCCTATAGTTTTAAATTTAAAACAGATTATAAATTACATTTATAAAGTATGTTTTTTTAAAGTTATATATAATACATTAATTTAAAACCTATAATACAATTACGATTAAAATCCAATTTTACAGACGAAACACAATGTTAGCATTTACAAGTTTACTAACGTTTTTTATACTAAGTTTTATCTTTTTCATTGACCCAGTTTATTAGGAGTGCTTTCCTTCTATGTATACAATTTTTCAAAGATTCACTCCTTACATTTAAACATCTTATTTTTGGGTCATGAATTGCCCGAGGGATGTGGTATTTTTCAGCATTACAGAGCAAGCATTGACTTAATTCCGGGGCGTATGCTGGTTTGTGCTCTATTTTTCTCCATTTTATGGAAAAAGGCGTATTTTTTTCTTTAAGCTCCCACACCCGGGGTAGGTAATGCTGTATTCATCCTTTTTTTTAGCTCTAAAGAAGCTAATATGCGCATACTATCTTTGCTTAAATTGGCCTTGTGTCATACCTATATATTTTCCCGGTATATTTGTAGATTAGTCTGTTATTGTGGCCTCATGAACAAAGGATTCGGCTTTACAATTGCTCTCCAATGGGCAACTATTTTTGGTCCTACAACAGTAGCCTGCGTTATCTATCTTTTTTGGTTCCTTAGATATGATCAACTTAATTGATGGAGCTGTTGAGTAACAAACTTTCACAATGTTTCTAGCAAAAATTTTATGCAGTTTGTGTGCTTCTGGAAAATGCTTATCTAAAAAAAAAATTCCTTCTCTAGTTTTTGTATTCAATGAGAATGGAAGTAAGAACCAAATAATCTTCCTTGATGACTTGTCTCATCTAACAACTTTCTGTACACGCAATACAATACAATACAATATATATATATATATATATATATATATATATATATATATATATATATATTGATGAGTAATCAATAAGTATATGCAAATATATGCATGCATGTATACTGTTTAACAAAACAAAGCTATATACATCTAAAACATAGGAATATATTAAAAATCGTTTAGTAAACGTTGAAAACCACTGCATATGCGCAACGGCCATTTACTAATAATACATTGCTGATAAGTTGCGGTGTTTAGCTTTTTCATTGGAGACACAAAAAACACTAGATATTTTTTCTTTTACTACTTTGTGTTTCTTAATCTTTGGTTTTTCGAGTCTATTTTCCATTAGCACCATGCAATTTTCAGAGTATGATATTTATTTTGATTCTCTTGTTTTGTATTGATTTCTCAATAGATTGCTCACTGGTATCAGCGATTAATATTCACTGGAATTTTATTGCCAGTTAATATACACAGATTTTTTACATTTGCCTCTTCATTGGTGAGCGTTGCGATTCATTTTCTGTTATTGCAACAACCATTTCTTTAGAATTTGAGTTGCAATAATCCTCTCTAATATGCTACGACTTACCGCTCTATGAATGTCTCATTAGCATGTATTAGTATCACTATTTTTGTACTAACAGCCGGTGCTGATGACGTTGTATGATTGTGGACAGTAGATTCGATAGACTATATTTTAGCGCAGGTGGAGGAGTACAGTTAAAGAGTCAATGCGCATGCGTACAACAGTAACATTCTCAGTATATATATTTTGGAAAGATGTGACGTCAGCAGAGATGTGACGTCAGCAGCGTAGGAATGAACCGATTCAAAGCCCTATGCAGATTAAATCACCCGCGAACGTGATGTCAGGTTGGTCTAAAGCAACGGAGAGCGGTTAAATTTCAAATTAGAACTTTGTAGTATTTCCAAAGGAATTATTGCTAACAACAAAATTAGATGAACGCATTCGCCGATAGATATTTATCAAACTATCTATTTATCTACATACCAGTTATTTTTTAATATAAATATGTCTCTCTTTCATACAAAGTGTAAATTGTTGTTGTGATCAATGATATTAATTCTATTAATAAACCTTATTTTCTCAAATGTGTCTTATATTAATGCTTTCTATAATGCATGGAACATCTATTTACAGCGATGAGCAAGTTATAGATACAAACTACATACCGAGAAAAAGAACTACTATTAATGATACGGCCACGCTGAACATGGGAAAACAAGCAGCAACACGGCGATGACGAATATGAACCGCCCCCTTAAGTAAACACTTCATCAAATTTCCACACTAACGTACTGTACTTACAATAACCCTTATCCCTGAGTGGCTTCCGGGCCTTGATAAGTGGTGACCACCGTGTAAAAAAAGAAAGAAAAAAGAATCGCTAAATTGAAAGGTCCCGCTCTGTCAACAAAACTCCAATCCCTGTACCATCGACAACATGTTATATCTGTACGAATTTTACAAAGTTTTTAATAGGAGGTGCTCCAACGAACTCCAACCCTTGTACCGCTTCGAGGAAAATACCCTGAAAAATAGGAAGTGCAGCAAAATCTCACCTCTACATAGCAGATATCCTTAGATGCCGATAAGCCTTCTACTTTAATACTTTTTCCTCCGAACTGCAAGAATTTGATATTTCCTCCTGCGTTTTTGTTTCCCTTACTGTACTAATATGCAGAAGTACAAATTTAATGTGAATAGCCATCTCGCTGCTCAACTCCCTACATAATATCGCTGTAAATTATGTCCCAAATAGTAGCCCAAGCATAGTGCTTTGTTTTGGATTTATTAGAAATAAAACATATCAATGAATTACCTTCTAGATTAACAAGTAATAATTTAAATGGAGCTTGGAGCTGTAAGGCGATTGTAAAAATACAAATAGGCGATAACACGTTTCTTTGAGGGTAAGAAAAAAAGAAAAGGGATTCAGAAGATAAAGGCAGAAAAAGGAAAAAGGAAAGAGATAAAAACGAATTTCAGAAAAAAGAAAAAGAGAAAAGAAATCGTGTTTTTTTTCTTCTAGCTGTCCAAACGATGCAAGTCTCCGTCTTGGTATATATTTAACAGAGAATTCTCAATAGCTAGCTGAAGAAATTGTTAAGTAGAAACAGGATATTTGAAAGAACTTTATTTAGTTAAAAATGCTGCACCCAGAAAAGATTTTTATACTATAGCCCAGAAAAAAGATTTATCTAATATCCTTTTATTGCATTGTCCGATTAACATTAATTCCCTGTTATTGAATTGTTTTCTAGAATAAAATCATCTCCGACGCTTCGTTTTTTATTGCTTTCTTTTTCATTGAAAAATGACTCAGTTGTTTCCAGGCCTGTCTTAATGCCCAAAGCTTAAACTGCAGCGAAGATAAGCGACATATCAACTGACACCAGATCATCTACGGATGAACAATAAAGGGTAAGCCGAGAGACCCGCCTTGTCGTAACAGAGACTAGCCAGCGTGTTAAATGTATTCCCACGTGAACTTGGGGTCGTATCGCGTTTTGTGCTCTCAGAGAATTAAAATGGTAAATTCTATTGACCACTGGGTGTCTGGTTATATTTCAAGGGGACAGCATTAGCTAAAGTGAAAAGTGTTGCCACTGGGACTTAGTGTTAGTGTACATCTTCATGCCAGTGTGTATAGCCTCGTCGGGTACATAAGGCAGGACAAAAGCGAAAGAGAAATTGTTTGAGAAGAAAATACGTGACTAATTCAGAAGGGATCAACTCCAGGTAGTGAACAGGGGAAAAATCTGGCGATAGTTGTTAAAATATGATTTAAAGCTTGGGACACAAGCGCTAATCTGTACGGACAGGGGCAATCGCTCTGTACAAGTTATGTGTAATGGCAGATTGATAAAACGGCTGAGTGTTCGCTTTGTCGATTTTATGGGCAGAACCGTAAGAGTGTATAGCGCACTATCAGTACTTGTGAGAAGTTAGATCACAAAGAGTACAAAACGCGTCATGACAATATTTCGAAAAAGATCCATTGGAATGCATGTAAGAAAAGAGGGTTGGAATGCTGTGAAAATGGTACAAGCAAAAAGGGTGGTGAAGAGATATTTTTGTGAAATTGTTGTAGGATGTGAATATCCAATATAATAATTTGGGAGAAGTAAGCAGACCAAATTCAATCGTGTTAGATAAAAGGAACACACTAATCATATAATAATAATGATAGCAGCTGATGTGAATGCGGAGAAAATAAAGAAAACGAGAAGGTAAAAAAATACATGACTCGAAAAAAGAGATTCAAAGATTGTAGCAGTTAAAAGAAATAGTTTGTTTGTGTTGTGATAAGAGTTTTGGGGAGAGTGGCAAAGTGGTTTTAGAAAAGTGCAATATTCGCGTGTAGAAAGTACTGGGTGGTTTCGAAAAGAAAATAATCATTTGTTATAATCCGCCTATCAGCGTAAAATCGACAATAACAACAATCAGACACAAAATATGTCAATTCAAATAATAAAAAAAATAATGATGATGATGATGATGAAAACAACGATAAATACAGAACTTTATTCTCAGCTTAAATAATAACAAACAAATCGTGAAAGAAGTACAGTTATGACTTAAAACGATCTGTTCAAAACTCAAATTATAAATGCATAGTAATTAAAATCGAAAATAACATGTTTTGATAATTCCATTCAGGATGTCTGCACGACGAGAATAATATTTGCTATAAATCATTCGTGAAAAAATGGTGAATTTAGATTTATAGGAAACAATTCTGAACAAAAACATATTATCGTTTCTATTTCTAGAAATGAAATGTCCTCCAAATATATTTTCACAGTTTCATTGGAGCTAAATCATTTTAATTTCCGTCGTACTCTATAGTGATAAAACACTTCAGCGACAATATTCTCATTTAACATTTATATAATTGTACATATTTCTTTTATTTGTTCCACACAGCCATATTCAGCTTTGTTCGAGAATACATACGCCTGTTCCCAGTCCAAAATCCTATATTCCCATTTTATTCTTATTTATTTTATTCTGCCATTGTTAGATTTCAAATGATGAATATAAAAACAACACAAGAAAACACAAGAACACATGGCGCAACGGATATATTTGCTAAGTAATACTCAATTCTAAGTAAGGTCGTCTAAAGTTTGATGGTTTCGCTCTCAATAAAAGCGATATAAATAAGACACAAATTACTTCAAACATCTACCTGGTCAACATCGACAGAGCCACAGTAAATTAAACGCGTAGGTAAACTATAGAGTTCCATTCAAAGTGCAATAAAGATTATGAGTTCGACAAGATGAAAGAAATCGAAGGTTACGACAACTGAAGTGTCGTAAAAATTCTCATCAAGATGCTAACAAATAATACAGACAATGCACATCATCAACCTTCATCTAAATAAAATCTGAAGCGGAAAAGAAAAGTCTTTTGCGAAAACATAATCCACGGTATTATTAGAAAATGAAACTATTCTAAATTAACCTTAATTCGAACAAAGTTGTTTGTTCTTTGTGTTCTATTGCATGTCGTGATAGACAAACTTCCTATTCTTTTTTTTACATGGGGGTCACCACTTATCAAGGCCTGAAGGCCACTCAGGGATAGGCGTTATTGCGTGTACAGTAATCAGTGAGATAGTATTGTAGTAATTAGTATTAGGGGTTCTGATAGAGTGTCTTACTTAAGGGGGCGGTTTGTCAAAATAGACTTCGTGGTTTAGTGGGGGATGCCCTTTTCTCTTCCCTGCAACCTCTCTACCACAGGAGAGACGTTGCGAGCCTGTCTTTGTTTTATCGTTATTTCCATGGCAGGTTCTCATCTGAGCTTCAATCCCTCGTCCCCCCTCGCCAATCTTTCACCAGAAACACCCGTCTGGCTGAAGCTACTGTCGATAATTTTCCCCACTCTTTCTCTGTGCCTAAATCCAAACTTAGATTCCATGAGCAAAGTTCTTTCTTAGAACTGCACGCCAATGGAACTCTCTGCAGCTTGCCTGTTTCCCACCTAACTACAACTTGGACGTCTTCAAGTCCAACATAAACTTCCTATTCTAGAATAGTTATCAGATTTGAATGTAGATTTTTTATTCCCCATCTCATTGTTTTAGTGAATGATGTCACTATTTAGTGACGTCATAAATTCTGTCGGCTTTTAACCAACCATGTCGTAGATTGATGGTTGTCTAGTGTTTTACGACATGGATTGACGACCTGGTTGTCATAAGTTCGAATCCAGTTCACTGCACAAATATAACTTTTACTTAGGCTGTTGGCAACCTTCATGTAGCTTTTTCCGTAATCCTACAAATTTCCAGAACGAATTCTGACTAGAAAAATATCTAGAGAACTAATTCCGGTAATAGAATCTTCGTATTCATGAGATATGATGATAATGATGATGGCGATGATGATAATGCTGACCAACTGTTTATACAAATGACGTCAAAAATACGCAGCAAATCCATATTTATAATGAATTTTACTCATCGGCGTTTAAATACTCAGTTGATCAGAAGTCTTTATCATATCATCTACAAGACAATATACATTTAATAAGAACATCCAATAATCTATTGTTATATATACAAACGAGAATTATTTGCGCAAAAATACTTAATGATTTATCCTAGCCCCAAAACTTCAAATCTAGAATAAGTACCTTGATGTGATAAGCATATTGATATAGGACATTATTTACCTTTAAAAACGCAAAGTATTAAAAAAATAAAAATGTTATCAGAAAGATATATTCTGCTATTTCAAGCATGCCATTTAGTCGACTAAAAAACTACTTTCACGTCAAATAATCGCACGCATATAATATTTATTTTAACACACCTGAATGTTGTCAAATAAATTTATAATGTCCCTTTCATAACATGCTATTTTTATTTAGGCGAAAAAGATCGTTTTATAAAATCATGATGATGAAAACATGTCTATTTACTTATAATTCTTAATGAAATTAAAGGAAAACAAAAGTTATTGCTAAAGCAGCAATAGCGGCATGCCATAAAATTTAATTTGTACCAAAGTATTTAAATATCTGAGTAATTCAGATTTATGCACGCTGTTAACGTATTATGAATGTAGTAGAACGTGTTATTGTTGCAATAAACTATATTAAGTTCGAGAATATTTTCTCGTTGCTTACAAAAAAATGAGTACACCCCTTATATTTCTTCAAATATTTAAGTAGATCCTTTCATGGACTACACTGAAAAAATGATTTTTTTATACTATGAAAATCAGTCTATCTGCAGCATATATAACAGAGTTAATTTATTTTCCCCTCAAAATAACTCAAAATATAGCCAGTAAAAGCTTAATCCCTGGCAACAAAAGTGTGTACGCCTCTTACGAAAAGTTGTCAATATTAACATACAACATGTGAACTCTCAATATACCTTAGTGTCCCAGTTGTGGTTGTTGTTAACATCCTCTCCAGTATGGCCAGGACGTGATTCGGCCATAAGCGGAGTGATACACAGAATGCAATCTCACAATTTCCTTTCTGTTCTCGATCTTTTTTTCGTCCGGACAGCATGACGTAAAACATATATTTTTGTCTCTCCGTAAATGAGATGACGTGGGCATCCCTTATCTCAACACTAAGTAAGATTAGTTAGGTGTAATTGTTAAAGTTAATTATCACTATAAATTGTTTTTGTACAAGTATTATAATATTTTCTTGTAAAAAAATAAATAGTTAATTATATTTCTCGTATATTATCTTTGTGTCGTGCGTCGTTTTTGTGTCTGCTTTATATGTCATTTTTTTTTCTTTTTTTTTTACAAAGGCATCACCACATTATCAAGGCCCAGAGGCCACTCAAGGATAAGGGTTAAAGAGTGTACAGTAGAAATTGGTCAATATAGTAATCATTAGTAATGAAAATTTGGTAAATTTAATAACTTATATGGAACGGCTCATCAAGAACTTATTTACTTTAGACTTGAACACAACCATATTGTAGTCAGCCGGAAAGCAGGAAAACGGAAGACAATTCCACAGGCGTGCAGTTCTAAGAAAGAAGCTTTGTTCATGGAATATACGTTTAGGTTTAGGCACAGATAAAGAGTGGGGAAAATTATTGATAGTGTTTACAGCTAGACGAGTGTTTCTTGTGAAAGTTTGGCGAGGGGGGACCATAGATTGAAGCTCAGTTGAACACTTTCCATGAAAATAACGATACATCAGAGACAAACTCGCAACATCTCTTCTGTGAGATAGAGGTTGCAAGGAGGAGAAAAGGACATCTCCTACGAGGCTACGAAGTCTATTTTGAACTCTATCAAGGCAGGACAAGTCCTTTCTAGCAGCTCCTGCCCAGATGTGGCAACAGTATTCCATCCTTGGACGTACCTGGCTCTTATATAGATAGAGAATAGAATCAGCAGTGAGATATCTACTGGATCGATAGAAAGATCCCACCATTTTTCCAGCGGCCTTGGCAACAGATTTGATATACGTGTTCCATTTAAGATCAGGAGTAATGGTCAAGCCCAGAAGCTTGTCAAAACTTGAGGCCTCCTGAAGACGAGAGCCATTCATTTCAATTGATGACAAATGTTGATTAGAATGTAGATGATGTAAAGAGAGAAGCTTGGTTTTAGATGCATTAAAAATAACCAGCCACTCCTTTGCCCATTGTACTACGTGCTCAAAATCAGAGGAGAGAGAATTGGAGAGAACTTGGTCGTTTACTGTCTTAGATGTGGTACCATAAATGGTAGTGTCGTCAGCATAAATGTCTACAAATGATGTAAGGATATGATTTGGAAGATCATTAATGTAGATCAGGAAAAGAGTTGGGCCCAGGATGGATCCCTGAGGGACACCGGCATTAATACTGTGAGCTTCTGATTTTTGCCCCTCAACTACTACTCTTATGAACCTATCAGAAAGAAATGATTTAATAATTGAGAAGACTTTTCCAGCTATACCATAGCTAGCGATCTTATGAAGTAAACCTTTATGCCATACCCTATCAAAGGCCTTAGATATGTCAAGAGCAATAGCCCTAGAAAGATTGCCACCGTCGAGAGATTTGCTAATCCTATGCGATATAACTGTAAGGACATCTGCTGTAGATCTAGCAGAACGGAAACCATATTGAGTGTCACTAAGAAGGTTATTTTTGTTGAGATGTTTGATTACTTCTGTATTTAACACAAATTCTAGCAACTTACTCATGACGCACAGGAGACTTATTGGCCTGTACTGAGAGGGGGATGAGCGATCACCTGAATTCTTAAATACATTTTGCATTAAAGAACGAAGCAGGCCTGAAGATCAATTGAAGGTTCCGACCAGAATGCCACCAGAGTGAAGACGTCAACTTGAGAAAATGAAGGGGCCACATCCAGCATCTCAGGTATGCTTTTCGTCTTAATACCCAGATCCTATTGACTGGCCCATCTTCACATAATCATAGGACCGTTTCCAAGACATTTAATGTAACACGTGGGTCCGTCACATGCCAGTGACCGGCTGATCCTGTTATATGGCTACCATCATTATCCCAAACTGCCTTTACTCTCCTGGGCATGGAGTTTACTAGAGCTTCACATGTAGCCACTGGAATGCTCTTCCACTCTTCAATTACGACGTCGCGGAGCTGGCAGGTATTTGAGACTTTGCACACCTCCACCTTCTGCTTGAGGATGCCCCAAAAATGTTCTTTTGGGTTAAATTTTGGGAACGTGCTTGGCCAGTCCATCACCTATACTTTCAGCCTCGTCAGTAAAGCAGTGGTTGTCTTGGGTGTGTGTTTTGGGTTATTGTAATACTGGAACATTGCTCTGTGACCCAGTTTCTGGAAGGAGTAAATCATGCCCTGCTGCAGTATTCGAGAGTACATGTTGGAGTTCATGTTTCCCTCGAGTAAATGTAATTTTCCAATACATGCAACACTTATATTATTATACAGCCCCTGGCCATGACATTGCCACCACCATGCGTGACTGTATGTCTTTCAGGAGACCTTGCTGAATTGATGTATGGTTACTATACATCAATTTAATGTAAATCTGAAATATTTGAATTTCCAAAGGTAACATAATGTCTATATTATAACCTATACCCGACTGAATTATTTATTACTTTATATATTATTAAAATATTATATTTAAATTCCTTGTATAAAAATGTAAACTAATAATTTAAAATCGAAAGCAGTTTTCCTCCATTTATGTAAGACTAGCATGGGTACCCGGCGTTGCCCGAGTGGGGGGGAGGTGGTATACTAAGGATATTGAGCAACCAACCACAAAAAAAATATCGGTTAATGTGCTCCGTTACGCCAACTGAAGACACCTCAACATTGCAAAAAAACGACGACTTTCATAAGTAATCGGATATGCTGAAAACGAATATCACAGGGAAAAGTAGTGCAGACAATTTGTTTTCGAGATATGAATACCTATATTATGCAATGTAATTTCTAATACTTTGAAGTGGCCGCAATCGTTGTTTCAATGAAAAACTTTAATGAGTATGCACAGACGAACGAAATAAAGACCCCAATATCCCCATGTTAAGAACGGCTTTCGGAATTGCACTTAAAATAGGAGTTGCCGCTTTCATATGCCGCCCGTTTAAGCATGGCCGCTAGTGATTTACATTGCAAAATACAGATATGTATACCTCAAAAACTATTTGTTTGCGCTAATTATCCCTGCGATATTCATTTTCAGGATACCCGAAGACCTATAAAAGGTCGTTGAGTTATCAAAAAAATTCTGAGGCGTCTTTAGTTGGCGTAACGGAGCACATTGGACAAAATATCAGAAAAACGTTTGCTTTATACAAAATAGCAGTGAGGAAATGCGTTCGTTTTGATTAGTTTCAACTTATTAATACGAAAAACACAACAAACACACGACAGGACGAAATAGCGCGAATCTTATAAAAGTTGATCAAAATAAATCTAGATGCCACGTCCATTCGCAAATCGTAAATATTATAATCTAGGGGGTATATAAAAAAATTCTAAGAAATAGTAATCCCCCGGAGAACCCCGGCGAAAAACGCCTTTACTGGACATACAAAAATGCGTGCACCGCTTTTGTCTTTTATATATAGAGATAAAGTTAAACTAAATATGATTATTATAAACCCCGTACAACTGTGTTGCAAAAATGATAACTATGTTGTAATTAGTGTAGGAGACACTCCTTTAAATATTAATGTATAACCATGTATCCGTGCCACATATATACAGTGGATAGCAAAAGTATTTGGTACATTGCTTTTTCTCGTATTTCTCAAGAAATATCAAGTTAATTTGAATGAAATTTACACAAAATCTTTGAACATATATTATCTATTTAAGAATGAAACGCAAATGAAGATATATTTAGTTAATAAATATTTAATAACAAAAAATCAAATTATCCATATGCAAAGTATTTAACACGTTGTCAAATTTCATTATTAACCAGTCATTTTATCTTGCTACAATATTTCACTCAATTAGAAGGTATCTCAGGGTTCTGGCTCCTTACAGAGCAGTTGCTAACAGCTCTCAGACACTGTGCAAGTTGCTTCTTTCATATGGGTTTTAAAATAGTTAAATCAAAAGCATTGACAAATAATATGCGCCAGGAAACCACAGCAATGCATAAAGATGGAATGGGGTACAAGGGAAAATTAAATTTACTGGTGAGTACCGTTGGGGTTGTTGTGAGAAATAAGAAAAACATCGGATCGCAATACTAAAAATCACTTAAAAATGGGTCAGCCACATAAATAAAATTATGATACTGCTTGTAACGCGAAGAAAGAACCATTTCTGACTTGTTTAGGAATTCAAAATGATTTGGAGAAAGTAGATATTGAAGTAAGCAAAGAGACAATCAAGAGATCATTAAATAGTACAGTCCTGTATTCGAGATGACCAAGGCAGACTCCATTGTTGAGTCTTAGAAAAGTGAAAGATCGTTTGAAATTTGTTTATTAATTTGTTTGTTAATTTGTTTATTAATGCGAATCCGAAGATTCTAGAACACATATTTCGTCAGACAAAACTAAAATTGAGTTTTTCTGGAGAAACATGCGCACCCGTGTATGGAGGATAAACGGAAGAGAATTTAAACCATCTAATGCCATTCTTACTGTAAAATTTGGAGGTGAAACTATAATGATTCGGGACCGATTTTCTACAAATGAAGTTGGAGGAATTGAAAACAGAAAGGAAAATGAATGTAGCAAAAATGTGGCATGAAGGTCTTCTCAGGAAAATCAGATAATACAGTATCACTGGAAGAATACATAACATAATTAAATCCTTCTTAGATAGGAGAAAAATCCAGATTGTCCTCGACGGTCGTACATCTAAACAATATGATATAAATATGGGAGTGCCTCAGGGATCTATCCTTGGACCTCTGTTAATCCTAATATTCATAAATGACCTCCCTGACAAAATTGCTGGTGAGATGGGTATATATGCTGATGACACCACGCTCTATAACAGGCACGACAAGAAAACAAATTAACACCTATCTAAGGAAATGGCAGAAACACTAGAGGATGACCTCCAATCTGTAGTAGAATGGGGACATAAATGGATGGTCACATTCAATGCTGCCAAGACTAAACTCGTTTCCTTCAATGATTACAAGAAACCTTCTCTACTACCAATAGCAATGGCCAATGACTCTTTATCTGAAAGTACATCTTTTAAACTCCTCGTCCTAACGCTCCCATGGAACATGTGTAGGAACAATTACATTGAGAGTATCGCCAGGACCGCTGGGAAGAAGGTAGGTTCTCTCTACCGTGCTTGAAAGCTACTAACGCCCGGAAGTATCCTATACCTCTATAAGGCCACCATTCGCCTATTTATGGAGTATTGTTTCATATATAGCCTGGTGCATCTGCCACTAGTCTCTCACTTATATACAAGGTTAAAAAGAGAATCGCCAATCTGACAGGCACTGAACTGTCATCTAAATTCAGCCTGTGTCCCATCGACGAAATATAGCGTCCCTCTGTCTGTTCTACAAGTACTTTAACGGTGAATGCTCTGACGAACTGCATGTACTTGTGCCCTCTCGACGTAAATACCCCCGACAAACCCGACAAGCAGCTAAATCCCACCCCTTTACGCTAGAGATCCCTAGATTAAGAGAGCCTTTCACTCCAGTAGTTTCTTTCCCAGAACAGCTAGACTTTGGAATTCCCTTCTGGGTCCCTGCTTCCTCAACTGTACTGACATGCAGAAGTTCAAGTGCAACGTGAACCGACATCTTGCTGCCCCACTCCCTACACAGTACCACTGATGCCTATGTACCTTATAGTAGCCCCCTACAACAGATTGGCAATGTGCCTTGTTTGGGGTGAAAATATAATAATAAAATAAAAATACAGAGATTGTAGACAGTTAACGCATTGAATAAAGCTGAGTGTTTAATATATATATATAAATATATATATATATGTGTGTGTGTGTTTGTGTGTGTGCGTGCGTGCGTGTGTGTATATATCATATAAATTTGGTGCAATCAATGCATCTGTTCAAGAGTGTTTTGAATTGGGCCGTGATTTTTATCTTCCAGAAAGGCAATACTCCAAAGCACAAAGCTAAAATGACTAGGAAATGGTTCTAGGATAATGGGGATGGTGTTCTACAGTGGTCCAGTCAGTCATCCGACCAAAAATCCCATTCGAAAATGTGTGCAAATCTTTGAAGTTAAGGATGCATGTAAGAGATGCCAAAATATCAAGGAATTGGAGAAAGTTTGCAAAGAAGAATGGATGAAACTACAAACAAGTGTTTGTAAGAAACTAGTAGGCAATTATGGAAAGCGCTCGGAGGCTGTAAAACAGAACAGAGAGTATACAACTAAATACTAGTAAACGTGTTAAATACTTTTGCATATGTGTTATTTGATTTTTCGTTAATAAATATTTGCCAATTAAATATATATTAGCTTGCATTTTATTTTTAGATAGATAATATCCGTTCAAAGATTGAGTGTAAATTTCAATCAAATTAACTTGAGATTTTTTGAGAAATAAAAAAAAACGATGCACCAAATATTTTGCTACGCAATATATACATATATATATATATATATGTATATATATATGTATATATATTGTATGAAATATTGTTATAACAGTTAAGCTACACAGAATCGAGAGGTTGATAAGTTAAGTAAGTGCTTTGTCATTTTGTCTGACGATTTTCTTTGGAATTATAAGCTGAAACATCTGTGTACTTTAATTGGCATATATATGTGTTCATATTTTACTACTGAGCATGAACATCACTGTTGAAGTAAATATGTAAAATCCCTACATGATTTATAATATCATTTGATATACGTGTTCACAAAAATAATAGCAATACGTATACAAAGTCGATTGCAAATCAATGTACTTGAACTGATTGCAAGGAAATGCTCTATTTTTACTTCGAGAGATCAAAGGGGACTTGCAAAGACTAAAATTAGTTTCGCTGGTTTCAATCACTGAATCGATCGATCAGCTCCTGTTAATTTTTCTTCTTCATATTTGTTCGATATTCCAGTAAATGATTGTTGCTGAGTTTTATTCTTTCCAACAGCTTCTCCGGCCTCGTTACTCATTCCTTGCTTGAAAGGATACAGCAATTAAAGAACACTGTGTTGTTCAAGAACATGAATTGAAATGAATCTTCAGACACGTGATAGCAAGTAATAAAAATGGATTAAATTTTTAAGAAAAAGTCAAACAGAAATTGCACATCGATTGTAGACAGTTAACGCCTCGAATAACGCTGAGTGTTGTATATATATATATATATATATATATAAATGTGTTTGTGTGTATGTATGTGTGTGTGTGAGTCTATGCGTGTGTGTATATATATATCATATAAATTTGGTGTAGTTAAGCAAGAGCTTCCCGCAACAGTGCGTAAAGAACTATAAAACCAAGGGGTCATAAAGAAGTTGGTTACTAAAAAATAAAAAATAAAAAATTTGGAAAAATGAAGTAATGAAAAAAAAAACGAAACTTTAAAAGTTGTAAAAAATGTCATTTGTTTTTCATTCAAACGAAAAAAAAACATTCAGTTAAAACGTCAGAAATTGATAACGCAATCAACGTATAATTTTGGTGCCGTTTTGCGGCGCAAATAATTCACAAAATCATTTATCTATTACAAATTATATATAATTATTTGAAAAGGAAAACTAAGCCCATAATTTATAATTAAAGTCTGTGACATGATTGTCTTGAGAGCGCGATTTGCTCCCTATTGAGAAGTTGAGACTCCCCTCGGACCTGAGGAAGATCGGGTAATATTCTAAGATTGTCTAATTGAATCCCGGACAACGGCAGGTATCAAAATTACTTCAAATTCAAATATATGCATACATATATACATATATATATATATTTATTTATTTATTTATGTATATATATATATATATATATATATATATATATATATATATATATATATATATTTCTTTTTGTTTTAACCAGACATGTATTCTTGGCCTCGATTACACCTGTTTTCAGACAAGGACTTTCTAAATGATGGGGTTGGGCGCCAAGGTCGTGTGAAGATGATTTTATTTTTGGTCTCAGATTGCAAAACTCTGGTAATGTTGCTGAATTGCACACACGCAATTTGTGTCTGGAATTCCCCGGGAAACGTATCGCTGATTAGTTGGGTGGATCGCCAGACACCAACCCGTGACCTTATTAAAAAAGCCAATACCCGCTCGGATTAGACAGATTTTGCGCCGAAGTCTCAGAAGAGACAGATTCTAACGTCTTATGTAAGAAGGCCTCCTACTCTAATAGTTTCTTCCCCAGAACTGCTAGACTTTGGAACTCCCTTCCAGGTTCCTGCTTTTCACAACTGTACTGACATGCAAAAGTTCAAATCCTATGTGAACAGACATCTTACTCCTCAACTCTCTACATTGTACTCCTGCAACTATGGGCCCCGATAGCAGCCCCTTACGTCAAAGTTACACGGGTCCTTGTTTGGGTTGAAAACGGAATAAAAATATTCGCAACCAAATTCCTCCATGCATAAAAATGTGAACCAATCAACATCTATCGACGCCTGTTAAACGTCTATAACCCTAATGCAGTATATATCAGCACAGTGTGAAAATGATGAGTTCATCGATTTCAGAGTGGTTAAAAAGATGTTAATTTCGCAGTTGTATGACGAGATATTTAAAAAGATGGCAAAATTGTGAATAGTTTGCAATTTTGTAGCAAAATAAATTCTAGGGCACGAAAGTTGATCGTTTTTATCCTAATTTACTTCAGTCGTCAATGATATTTGCCATTTTTGTTTTCGAGTTTCTTTTAGAACGACCATCGTATATTAACACTATAGTAAATACGCCATCATCTTTGTTCTGGCATCTATTCTCTTTCCTTTAAGTAAGGTTGATTTTATCTTTACTGCAGTTGTAACGTATTAGTATTGTTTTTTAGTGTAACGAAAATTCAAGATATGATGACAATGCGTGCCGTTTCATCTTATGTTTATGCGTCACATCAGTATCATATGCTTTCAAGAGTCAAGTTGGAATTCCCTAAGTGTTAAGATCACAGAAAACTTACAATCTTCATCTCACTACTTTCCCTCAGTCAGTGGATATATATTTGGTTTTAAAATATTCACTACGAATATATATGCTCTGAAAGTATAAATGTGTTTTTATGGAGCTTAATATTTTTTCCAAATGAAACATACATATATATTATACGTATATATATATATATTATAATAGAAATTATATATATGCATATATATATATGTGCATATACATATATATAGAGAGAGAGGGAGTAAGAAAGAGAGAGAGGATGAAAAAGAATAATTGAGAGAGAATAAGAGAAAAGAGAAGTAAGAGGAGAATGGATAGATAATCTGTGAATATTTTCCTCGAATAGAAACATCAGGTTTATTTGTAATTATCAATCGTCTTCAATTGACGTGCTTCTCCCTCAGGATTTAAGGAAAATTTTTCTGGTTCTTATTTAAAATCTTCGCTCTGTTGGAGCCTGTGGACATGGGTATACATAAGAAGTCAGCGTATTTATGGCCACATTTGCGATTCGAAGAATCTCTTGAAAATTTATCAGTATAATTTAGATACACGTTCCGCCACTTTGAATATTTTGAAAACATGTCAGAGAATTCTGGTTTAAAGCAAGCAGTTATTTATAAATGTCTTTTCGTCGGCGAAAATAATACATTCAGTCAGTATTTTACTGATGAAACATCCGTGCTTGCCGAATTATGAATGTTGAACCACTCTTAGTCTCGTTAGTACACAGGTGCTGTATGTTAAAACATGATAGTCGCAGTATGCTTACCTTTTAAATCATTATATATATGAAGTATGGATACAGTTTTATCTTCAGTAAGTATGCGATAAGTAGTATGGCTATACTCCAAAATATCGAAATAGTATTTAATCTTTGAAATGGAAGACTAAGAAATAACAATGATCCAAAATATCAACATAGTCGTTAGTCTTTGAAATAGAAGACTAAGAAATAGCAACGACCTTGTTGGGCTTATTTTAAACTCGTTTGTTTTAGTTTTGAATTGACATTGAAGTTAAGATGAGCCATTGACCCCAGTTTTTAGCATATTTTATATTTTATTGAAACAATAAGATTAACAAATTATCGAAACAAAGAAATGTAACAAGTATTGCGGCCAAAGGATGTGACTTGAAAACTGAGATCGATAATTTTACTAGAGAGAAGAATGAATAATGATTAAATTGCAAGTCTCAAAACAATTAATAATACTTTGAAATGGTTGTATTTTTTTTTCGTATTTCATTTAGATATCGATTATGTCGGATACGGCGTAGTTATTGTGTTAACTATCTTCATAGAAAATTTGATAAATGCGCGAATATGTTAAATAAAAATTAGGTTGAAAATGTTGAGAAAATGAATATTTATCAGCCATTGATGTGTGTGTTAATAATGTAAACTTGATGATGAACTTTTTATGTTTGCAATTTAGTAAATATTAGTATGGAAAGATGTATAACAAACAGTTATAATTGCAAGCAACTGCATTATGAACTCCAGGCAAATACTAAAAGTAAAAACTGGCAGCTGTTTTTGAAAACGAATGTCATAAAATCATATGAGATATTGACATACAGACAGATAAACTTATCAAAACATAAATACTGGATGACCTCGTAGTTTATAAGAAGAAAAGTTCTGCCCGATCGTAGATTTCGTATTTCAGCAGAATACAGGGGAATATAAAGGAGACGGAGAAGCGAAGCAAATACCGGATGCTATAATAGTTAATAAGAAGGAAAAGTCATGAAATATTGTAGATTTCGTCGTTCCAGTCGACAGCAGAGAAGCAGAGCAAATACAAGGAACTGGATTGAGAGCTCAAAAGGGATGGGGAAATGAAAAAAGTCAAAATAACAAAAAAAAAAAAAAAGTAAAAGCACCCGAAACAATTCCGAAAAATAGAATAGGAGAGGTTATAATTAAAGGAATGGCTGAGAAGATATGACGGATAACAATAGTAAACAATAATGAAAACGGTTTACAACATTAAGAAAAAACTTGTGGAGACAATTGCACCTGAGCTGGACATAACGAAACGACTGAAGATCTGCAAAAACACACGGGGAACAATGAAGACGAAGACTATATAATATAACCCCACACTAATAATACATATTATAATGTCAGCCAGCACAAGCTGGCACCACACGAAATAATCAAGGAAAGTCAAAGAGGATTGCAAGATCGAAGACCTCCACTGGATGAGAGCAAAGAGGACAGACTGTCAGCTTCACACACACACACACACACACACACACACACACACACACACACACATATATATATATATATATATATATATATATATATATATATATATATATGGAGTATTGCTGCCACATCTGGGCAGGAGCTGCTAAAAACAGCCTATCATGCTTTGAAAGAGTACAAAATAGTCTTCGTGGCTTAGTGGGGGTTGCCCTTTTCTCTTCCCTGCAACCTCTCTCCCGCAGGAGAGACGTAAAGAGCATGTCTTTTTCTATCGCTACTTCCATGGCAAGTACTCGTCTGAGCTCCAATCTCTGTCCCCACGCCAGTCTTTCACGATAAAACCCGTCTAGCTTAAACCACTGTCAAAGATTTCCCCCACTCTTTATCTGTTCAAAAACCAAAACGTAGATTCCATGAACAAAGCTCTTTCTTAGAAGTGCACGCCTGTGGAACTCTGTTCCGTTTGCTTGTTTCCCACCTGACAACAACCTGGATGTCTGCAAGTCCAACATAAACAAATTCCTGATGAATCGCCCTCTTAAGTAAGACACTTTATCAAATCTCCAATACTAACGTACTGCACACGCAATAGCCAGTAGCATAAAACTGCTTCCGGGCCTTGATAAGTGGTGACTACCTTTTAATATATAAAAGCTGTATCAGTTAAGATAAAAATGAAATATAATAAGTCTACAGACGTACCTCTCCACCGTACTGTATACCGATACTCTATGGCTGACTTGGATAGCTTCCGTACATTCATATCTGATTTACTTCTCCATCCCATGTTTAAAAAGGATGTGTCCTCTATAGTATCAGACCTGACCGTACTTGTTACTTGTAAGCATAGACCAATTAATACCATCAAAAATATTCCAACAAAAACCAAACAGCCAGCCATGGTTCTCCCCTGAATATGCTGCCATCGCACAAAGAAATCATTTTTTCCATAGCTACCAACGTAATAGACTAAAGCTGCTTTCAGGACTGCCAGCAATCACTGTAAGAGAGTAATAAAAATGCAAGAGAGCTATATGCTCAGTCCGTTAAATCCAAAGTAGCTGAGCAGCGGCTTGGTTCCCACCAGTTCTGGCAAATAGCAAATAGGATCCTGAACATGCTTTCTATATGCAAATACGATCCTGAACGTGCTTTCCATCCCAACCATTATCAATGGTCCAGAGGTCATTTCGTCAGCATCCAACAAGGCCAAACTATTTGCCAAGAACTTTGCAGCTGATTCTACTGTATGCGACGAAGGCCATTAACTCCCCGTATTTTCTCCTACAAAACACAGCACGCTAGGTAACATACACATATCTGTGCGTGACGTCACCAAGCTAATCAAGAACCTTGATTCCAATAAAGCAACTGATCCTGACGGCATTCCAATTGTAGTGTTAACAAAACTACAACCAGAATTTGCCCCCATACTTAACAAACTGTTTAAGCGTTGCCTTAAGGAGGCGTGCTTTCCAACACCCTGGAAAACCTCATCAGTATGCCCTTTATTTAAGAATTCAGGTGATAAGTCATCTCCCTCTTAATACAGATCAATAAGTCTCCTGTGTGAAATGAGTAAGTTGGTGGAAGCCATATTAAATAGAGAATAGTCAACCACCTCAGAAGAAATACTATTGGAGGTATATTGGAACTCTCTGCCGTTTGCCTGCCCCCCCCCCGACTTCAACTTGGATGTCTTCAAGCCCAACACAAACAAATCCTTGATTCCTTTAGTAATGACACCTTATCAAATCTCCAATACTAACTATTACTACGATACTATCCCATTGGTTACTGTACACACAATAACCCTTATCCCCGGGTGGCTCCTGGGCCTGGATAAGTGGTGACACCCATGTAAAAAAAAAATCTTAAACGATCCTAATTATCGGGCTTGAAACCGACAGTACCAATGACTTGTATCATCTAACAACTTTCTGTACACAAAATATAAATATATATATATATATATATATACATATATATATGGCATATATATATGTATATATACATATATATAGCATGTAAAGAGGTGATGAAAAAATCCAATAAAGTGCTCGATCTTGGATGTAAGAGCTGAAGATACAATATTTATCATGACACTATATATAGATATTTCAAGGGCGTACCATTGGTTTCGTTACGCCGAATCAACCATAAGAGGTTGAAAAAAAAAATGGCGTAAGTTCGTCACGACAATGAAAAACTGAACCAATGCAAAGTGAACAAACATTTTTTTTTTATTTTAAATTCTGAAACCCTGAGTCTTGAACGCACTTTTAACGTCTTTGTTCTTATTTGTTCACTTTGCATTGATTCAGTTTTTCATTGTCTCTGACAAACTTCCGTTGGTTGTTCCAACCTCTTATGGTTGATTCGGCGTAACGAAACCTATCGTACGACCTTGAAATATGTATATATAGTGTAATAATTAATATTGTATATATATATATATATATATATATATATATATATTTAGTGGAGATGGTAATTAATAAAAACTGTAGAAAGTGCTCAATACTGTTTTAGAGAAAATATGCGTTTTATTTTTTATTACCGTATCTTTCTGTTAAGTTACATTATTGTTTCAGATACACGACCGTTTTTTAGCCGTCTGTAGCGTCCTCAGACTTTTACAGAAATGTTCGCTACTTTGGGATGAAAAAGTGGAAGGGAGAATGAGATCAGGGGGTTGCGAGGAGGGCGGAAGAGGAAGAGAGGAAGGGAACAAGGAGGGAAGGTGGGGGCGTTTGGTATGTCGATAATGTTTTAGTTTTGGGCTTTAAGGAACTTGTGGGGGAGGGTCTGCGAAGTTAATTTCTGGTGTGGCTGAGGGCATAGGGATACATGAGGGGAAGGGGAATATTTGAGGGTGGGAGTAGGTGGGTTACTTTAAAATTCGAATCTTAGTTTTAAAGTTTTTAGCGTCTCGTTGGTGAGGTGATTTCTTGGTAAGTATTTCTTGAGCTGTTGGGTGTTCGCTTATGTTTGGGGCGGGGGGGGCTATAATTCGGTTTATTTATTTTAAGTTTTTATTTTGTTGTTTGGAGAGGGTCAACTAGCGGTCGCAGCCACGGATACAAACATGCGCACGTACACAGATATATACTTAAAAGAAACGGTCACAGGTACACATACATCTCCGCCTTGGCGTGCAAATATATGTGCACATGTGCGCCTGCATGCATAGACACCTACGTTGTTCTCGCTTGCGTCAAATTTTCTTTAAGGTGCTAAGATTGGGTGCGCGTGCGTAGGCATGGATGCGCACATAATATATATATATAATATATATATTAGTCTTATTTATAGTATTCCGAATTTTACTTGGTTTATACAATTGAAAATTCGGTAATCGTTCATATTTCAATAAGTTTTAAGCCAAAAAGATATGACTTAAATTGTATGCTACAAAATTATCATATTTGATAATTGAGCATTCATATATATAAAAAAAAAACAGGACATCAAACAATAGATTTATAGCAAAAAATAGTATATTTCCACGTTAGTTACAATTGTTTCAAGACTATTCGGACAAATTCAAACATTATATCTTATGAAAATTTTCATAAATTTTTCCGAAATCTTTCATTGTTAAAGTGTTTTTTGATTCAACAATCTGACGAAAGGCTGTTCTTGTGAATATTTTCAAACGACATAATGTTTGAATTTGTTCCAATCGTCTTGAAACAATTGTAACTAACGTTGAAATACACTATTTGTTGCTATCAATCCATTCTTTGATGTCTTGCTTTTTGTTATATATATATATATATATATATATATATATATATATATATATATATATATATATATATATATAGTCCGTTTATTAGACAAACATTATTTTTTACATACGTGCATACATGTTTCAGTGGAGTCCCAATTCAAAGAAAACACTTCACCAGACCAAAAAAGAATCGATATTGAAACGACAGTCAGGATTGCATTCGTTTTTATAAGATATTTAGGTGCGATCCACATCCGGGGAAAATTGAGGTGTATACTTTGTGATTGTGAGCAGTAGGGTTTTTTTTTAATGTGAGGTGAGAGGAAGGGGGAAGGTTGTTTCCCGTGTTTAAGCTGTCATTCATACGGAAGTTTTAGGTTATTTTTCTGCTTTGCGGTTATTTATTGCCATTGATTTAAAATTTTATGGTTGTATATCTTTTATCGGTGGCGACTTTAATTTCCTTTTGACAATTGTTATTTTTTATTATTTTATTTATTTTTTAAATTTTTATCTATCTTTTTTTAATCGTTTATTTTGCTAGTTTTCTATTTTTCAGAGTAGGAGTGACGAGGGGAGAGGTGAGCGCCGTTTAATGTGATTAAGCCCTGGATAGTTGGGGGGTGTTAGAATTTTATTAATCTGGTCGCTACTTTTCTTACTTCGATTCAAAGTACTTTTATATTCCTATCATCGCTACTTCCTATATGCTTTTTTTATGACTTCCCCTTTTTTAATCATGGCGACTTCCTATTTATTTTTATATATTATATATAACAATTTACTTTGTATCCTTCGCTAATTTTCAGCCTTTCATTTGTCTTTAGGTTTTCGGGTTCCTTATTCATTTACTTATTTGTTTGTTTATATATGAGATATATGTCTTTATGGTCGGATTAGTAGTAATTTTAAATGGATATAAGAGCCTATTAATAAGATTTAAATAAATATTGTGTATTGATAGTTATGCATTTCCCTATACAATGATGGTTAGTGTAACTATCGTGACAAAGGTATTTATATGTGTACATATATATATATATATATATATATATATATATTATTTTTAAAATATAATTATCCACTGACACGTGTTTCGTCGTCCACGACGCATCAGAGTGGCTGATTCTAGCGAGATTCGAAAGCAGCACCTCGTGATAAGAAGCCTAAACCTCTACCACGGAGCTAACCTCGCCAGACTACTAAATGTATCACTTTTACGTAGATGTTTTTATTTGTTTTTGTTAGCGATACTTTCTTGAATGAATTCAAGTATTTATACGAAAGTGCATTTTTACCTTAATGCTTGTTGGGAATAATTTTCCCATTGACCAATCTGGTAACCCCTTTTTATGTATATATATATAAACTTATTTTCGATGGTTGTCATTTTTTAACTTTTATTCGGGCAGTTTATTCTTTCTCTTATACTATAATATGTATATATTTGATAGACTAATATGTTTAGTTCTAGAGATTGGATTCTTAGACTATCGATATGTAAACGGGTGCATAAATAGCATGTATTAATTCATCTTAGATCCCTAGTAAGGTTATTATATTATCATTTGGGGATCATCATGTGATTTCCTAATGTAGCGTAGTTTTTCGATAATAATTCCTGTAGGTAGATATCAACATTTCGAATTAAAAGCGTGCACGACCCATAGACTCTTTTAGTTAAACGTTTTCGGATGTTTAATAATTATATATATATATATATATATATATATATATATATATATATATATATATATATATATACACACAGTGCATTCACCTGAATATAATTGTTGGCAAAGTGTGTTATTGCTCGGTTAGGTTGGTACCAGTAATATTTCTATGACTGTTGCATAGGGATGGGGTCGTTTTAAGAGAGAGACGGGGACATATAACGGGTACAAGTAATACTGGATAGACTATTATGAGAGGGAGAAGAGAGAGAGAGACATTTATACATTTTACTGTTCCCTAGACTCTTATGACATATATTAGCCCGGAGAGAGAGTGATCAGTTCTTAAAATACAGAGGAGGGGAGGAGAGATACCTTTCTTGAAAGAGTTACATAGTTCCTAATAACGATGAGGGAGACGAAGTTTATATTAAGGATTTTTCACACATTACCTTTTGCTGTTGAATGACGACACGAAGACAAACAGTTTTACAAAAAGATGATGATAACTTCTTTATTATCAGATTGACCGGTCGAAAGATGATAACGTCAAGGAATTCAAAGTCGCTTCTACATGATTAAATGTTCTTCGTTTCTAAAGGGACCCTCATCTGATCTAGTCAGCTCTTTCCGACCGACTCTCTGGCTATTCGATTCGGACTCGACTGCCTCCCATCTTTGACTGCAACTCTGCTAATCCTAGCTTCTATTATTGAGAATAATATAAAGATCGCGGATTTCTAATCGTAAAATGTTTGAATAGTCTACAAAAAACATAGGAGAAAGCATTACATAATATAGACACACATCAAACGCAGGTTAAATTATTGTAATGTTTTTGGATGAGTGCGAAATCAATCCTACACTAGAGACTATGCCAATCTATGTCATTCATACTCTGGGGATATACGAAAATATTGACAGATATACCCAAATGCATAAAAAAACAGTACTCATTTTCTAATGAGAAAATATTTGATAATCTTAAGTTTTTTTTTTATATCAAACCATTCAAAATATCTTACAATGGAACATTAATCTATGACATACAAACATTATTTTCTATTTTCATTTGATTAAATTGTCCAACCAAACTAGGTAACGAGGTTTTATCAAAAAATGTTATGCAACTACAGTCATATAAAAAAAACTGAAAAAAAACGAAGGAAATAAGAAAATACGCTGACAAAGAAAATATAAATTAATTTTGTCGAATCAAATAATATTTGGATCAATAAAGTTCATTATCTTAATCTGTGATGTCTAGTCGATTTTTGCTCATCCCATAGATTTAATGAGATTTTCCGAAAATAATAAACATGCAGATGAGGATGGACTGCGATAATGAAATAAAAAAGATTTGATGCGTTTTCAACTTTACTAAACATTGTTGTACCTATCATTATAATATTTCCATGCTTAGAATTGTAATATTTCTATACTTACCATTATAAAATTGCTATAATTACTATTATAATATTGTCATAATAACCTTTATAATATTGCTATAATTACTATTATAATATTGTTATAATAACCTTTATAATATTGCTATACTTATTGTAATATTGCTATACTTATCATTATGATATTGCTATACTTACCATCATAATATGGCTATAATAACCATTATAATATTGTTATAATAACCTTATAATATTATTATACTTACCATTACGAACTTGCTATACTTGCCATTATAATATTGCCATACGTATCATTATAAATTTCTATACCTACCATTTAACATTATTATATTTACTGGGGTATGTCTCCGATTCCTATGGATTGTCGTCATCTATCAATATCGACAAAAACGGTCTTCAGTTCTCTGACATGCAATTAAGTAGATGTTGTTTCCATTAATTTCGTGTTTGTGTTTACTGCAAAAACAGTATCGTTTGTTTTCACCTTCGCTCATGATATTAGCAGCAGCTGTTTTTCATTTCTTCCCTCATAATGATGTAATATTGGTTAATCATAAAAATGGTAAAATGTCAATAATTTATTTAATGACCAGGATTCTTTGTTTTTGTATTCTTTTATGCAATTAAGTAAGCTTTTTTATTTGATCCATGCTCCAATCATATTTGCCAACTTCAGTCTGATAAATAGAAATATTTCTTGGATATTTCCACAGTTTATAGCGGTACTACGTATAGACTTCTCTATGGGCAGGTAGTTTTAAAAAAATATCCGTTTAATGTTTTAGACGACAAAAAAGAAATCAAAAAGGAAAAGAAAAAGGAAGAATAAGAAAAGGAATTTGTCTAATATTCTACAAGTAGATTTAAAATTTCTAAAAGATAGAGTTTGTCAGATTATTTAACAGAAATTTACACTTGACCCATCTTAGATTAGGCCATTGAAGAAGAATATAAATATCTAATATACTACATATAGAAATAGAATGAGGTTTTATATAGTGTTATATAAAAAAGATTATTATCCGTCTGAATTAAGCTTAAAAATATCAGATTTTAAGATTTTTTGGAGGTCGATCGTTAACTTACAAAGTTGTCTCACTTATAGTAGTTTATGAATTAGTTAAGATAAAACAAATTCCGTTTAAAACCGGAAAAATTTAAATTGATGAATTAATAAACGGGGTATTTCTATTGGTGGCGCAATTAATAATTCACATATATCACATTATTAATAACAGAACCATTAAATATTGTAGCTGTTTTTCTTTTTATTTCTCCTGTTTCTTTTTGTTTTCCTTCTTTGTTACTGTGGCATAAATCAAAAATATTAAACAGACATTTTTTTTTTTAATTTAATCATTTGAAATTTAAGGTAAAAAAAACGAGATTTGCACGAGATATTGTAATGCATGTGTATGTTTTAACTTTCGGTTATTAATAATTGGCTGAAGAAAGCTTTATATTTTGAAATGAAAGGGTTTCCTATTGTCAGGTTTTAAACCGACGGTACCGAAAACGATCTGATCTAAACATTCTGAAAAGTAATATATATATATATATATATATATATATATATATATATAATGAATAAACTACAAAAGTCTATATTCCAAATTTCATGATGTTGACCATCTTACAATTTATTCTTTAATTCAGCTGACTCTTACAATTTTTTTACAGTATCCGTTTCGCAGCACAAAATCATTCAAATTATTATTATATCAATTAGTGAATCTATTTTTTCCTTGACTCATCAGAAGAAATAGCAACAATCAATCAACCAAATGGAAATAAAATGCGTTTGGACATGATAAAAAATCCAAAAATTGGAAGTGAAGGTGCAAATACCTATAGATTACGCCATTTTGAACTTAGAAATAAAGTCACTAAAACCTTTATGTTAGTGTTGTAAACCCGTGCTTAGGGTCACAAATGAAAGAAACCACAAGTAGTGTAAAGTGTATCAAATATATGTATTTATCATAAAGAATACAGGAGACACTAAACTTGTAAGAGATGGACGTGTTCGTAGCATGCGGTTAAACATGGTAGGTTTATTTAGCCCGTCGGCTATGGCTTTGGCATTATCTACTACCAAGGCCTCGTTTGGGGTCCGACGCAGCTTACGCACCAGGGCCAGTAAGGGGGAAGTGGGGTGTGCGGGGGTCTCTGCTAAGCTAGGCTAGACTTGCATGAAAACAAGTACTTTATTAGTGTATTCCTACACTAGAATCACTATCATACTAAAACGCCTTCATTCTTACAATGGACCTATTTAAAATCAGTATAACTCCCCAGCTTACGGGATGGCAAGCGACATGCATTCTGTTGAAAAAGACAAACATATTTACAAAAAACAAAACAAAATTAATATTTACAAAACAAAGAGATTTTTTTTATATACATATATGGGGGTGAGATGAAGTGGAAGGGGCAAAAACTAGCAAACACCCGCCCCCCAAAAAAAACAGAAAGAAAAAAAAACAATTAAACAAAATGCCTATGGGGGCGGGTTAGTAAGAGGTCCCTCCCTACCTACTCGCTAATCATCAAATGGAACGCTCACTTTCTTCCAGTCTCCTCAAAGGAGGCGTGAAAGCAAGCAGGTCGTTCCCTAATGGGGAGTAGAAGACCTTAGGGACAGCACTTCCGTGAAAATAACATAGGGTTGGGGTCGGCGGGGATGGGTGGCGTCTTCCAAGATATGTAAGGGGTTAATATCGACCGGAGACAAAACAAACAGGTGGACTGGGTATCTTTGGAAGCTCTCCTAGTGCCGATGGAAAATAAAGAGTTGGGTACAGGATCAACATTCATTCTTACCCTAGTCTAGCCTCTAATAAAGAATTTGTTTTCCACTCTGAGTGGTTACTCTGCCTAACTACTCTCTACCCGAGGAACTTTTGTCCGTCAAGGGGCTGGGTTCCGAAAAAATAGGGACTCCAGCACCATCCAACCAATGACTACTAGGGCGGGAAAACGAACTCGAACCTAGCGCCTCGTCGAATGCACAAACTAGTGTTGTGCACCCATCTCCTATCAAAATTTATGCGGTGCAATCTTTGCCAATCACATCTGACCTTATTATAAGTTGATGCTTAAAATAAACAACCAGATCGTGATCCGAAACACATTGCCTCTCATAGACAATGCCCAGACGTGAAACCCACGTCACTAACCTAGTTACGGCTAGGACCGCTAGAACACCGACCGTTTCTCCCCACCAAACAGCGGGTCCACATTGTCGACTACGTACGCTAAATTAAGTGGCACCGACCGCTCGGGGTCGATGCGAGTCGTTACCTCTCCGACATACTCCCAGAGACTCCGAACTCCGCTGCAATGAAAGAACGCATGTTCTCTCCTCTCCTCCTCCTCCTCCTCCTCCTCTTCATCATTGCAGCGTGGGAAGGGGGGATAATAATATTCTCTATCACTGCAGTCCCTGGCTAGTGTGCCAAAGAGTGGCAGCGCGTCCCGGACAAGCCTCCATGTGATGGAAAACTCTGAATTGTTGATATGGCTACTGGCTGGCGCCCAACTCCATAGCGAGAGAACTTCCCCCCTCGACAGATGTATCCACTCCACCAGCGGATCGTTTGCGGTTCCTACCACTAAATCCTAATATAGCCTCCTCCTAGACCGCGCAAGATAATTGGACCCCGGTAATACCCTAACGGCATAATTGATGGTGGGTGATTGGACTTAGGGTTTATGTATATTGGAGTAGCGTTATCTTTTAAGTAGGGTTTATATGTGTTTTTATCTAAATTTAAAGGAATTTTGTTATTTTATGTTAACAGTTCAAAATAAATGTCTAACCAAAAGCGTAGTTTATCAGGCAACAATATTTGCGAAAGAAAACCCGAATAACACCAAATATTACATAGGTATGACTTCCTTAGATTTCAAACCCCGGTACTATGACCACAAAAGTACATTCAACAATAAAAAAAACGTATAAAAACAACACTAGCGAATAAATACTGGGAACTCAAAGAAAGCGGACATTCGCCGGTAGTCGAATGGAAAATGATAAGACAAACTACCACGTGTAGGGACCTAGACGACCCATGTAGATTATGCCTTCATAAAAAATTTGCTATCCTGTACTTTAAAGAACCCCAACATCTATTAAACTGTAGAAGAGAAATAGCAAATAACTGTGTTCACAAGATAAAATTTACTCTGGGATAACGATACAAAATAGTTTTAAAACTAACAAAAACAATAGAAAATAAACAAATAAATAAATTAAATAAACATGAATATACATTAGGCACCGCCAAAAATGGCCGCAAAATCAAGTTGTTGTTGTTTTTTAAAACTAAATTACATTTATTAAAATCCATTATTTCTGAGTAACTTTTTTTTTTCCAGAAAGATAAAACCCTGAATTTTATCATATAGAAAACAGAATAATGTAAAACTTTTTCTACTATTTTTAATTCAATTTTAAATGTTAAATTTTCCCAAAAAGTTAACAATTGTTATTTTTTGTCTTGCACAAAAAACGTACTTAAACATTTAAAAAAAAGGGTTTTTGAAATAATTTATTTATTCATTTATTGTCTAACTAAGATTTAGGATGATTTTCTAAGAGAATATGCAAAAATATTATAATATAAGTACCTGAATTTCAAATAATTCCACTTATTCATATATGTAACCAGATATTTCGCGTCGCCGAAGAGTTCAGATCGACTCTGTTTACGTTTTCTTTCGATGAGACGAAAACTATGGAAGACTAAACAGGCCAAAAAAACTTATTTTTCAGTGACGAAAATTTCAATGTATTATTAAGCTGAGGCTGGCCAGTACCAGATGGGTGACCATTTGTATGAGTTTGGTTTTTAATGTGTATGTGTGTGGGGGCCAGGCTCCCCAAAATGGGGGGAGGGGGCAATTTAAAGCAGAATAAAAAAAAATTATTTCAGCGCGTTTGGTCCACCGTAGTCGAAAGGCGGCAAACGTTTTCAAACGAGATCGAAAAAAATGATGCTATTTTTAACACAAAGGGCACAATATTTATCGAATTTTTTTTTTTTGTATCGATTATTCAAAGCATGCTCTGTTTAATAATGGTCATGCATTATTCGGCTCGCTAAAAAAAAATTGTTAATTTATTTATCAAAAATTTTAAAATGGCTTTTTTCGTATAAATATAAAAAAAATTTTTTTTTTGTTTTGCTTAACTTAAATTAATTATTTTACTTAACATATTCACCGAATTTCACACTTCAAAACTCAAAAGCGGGATAATTAAACACAATCGAAGTTCTGATATTCAGACGTCAAAATAAGGTATGCAAACAATTTTTTTTTTTTTTTTTTTTTTAATCTATAATTCTGTCCCTTACAACAACACAATATGTTTTGTTCAGTTTCAGATGATTATTTTAAGCATATTTGTTCCCACTTCAAAACAAGGGGGGGTTTTGTAAGCAAAAAAAAATATATATATAAATATCGTTTATGAAAAATAAGTACACTGTTATAAAGTTCATTCTTCTCCTAATAATCGCTGAAAATTTCGTATTGATCGGATAATTACCTGATTTTTGGTAGATTTTTAAAAAAACGGTCCGTCAAAAAGTACTGACCTGCCCCCCCAGTTTTGGCGGTGCCTAATATACATAAACGATCACACATATATGTAAGTATATATATATATATATGTATATATATGTGCATATATGTATGTGCACATATATATATTTATATATAAACTAACAATAAAAAATTAACAAGAACACTAACCTAGTTTTAAAACAAATCCTTTGTCCGATAAAATGCATGCCCGTTGGCTGATAGGAAGGGCGCGGTGGATACTAGAAAGCTGATTGGCTAACTAAAATATCAATAGAAGAGGAACATATAAAAACGATAAAAAAACACAGAATTCGCGCATAAGCCTGAAGATTCCTAGAGTGGATGAAACGCGGAATATTCAGTGTAGCTTAATCGCCATATATATTTCATAAATTACTATATATATATATATATATATATATATATAAATATATATATATATATATATATAAATATATATATATATATATATATATATAAACAGGTTTGTGTTTACTGTAATCTTGTTACACAAATATTGCCCAAGTATAAATCATGTAGAATATCTGCATGAATAGTTGACTAAAGATGATCATCTATTAAGAAAACTGAAAAAACTAATAGGGAATTGATTAAAATGAATGCTTGAAAGAATATACAAATTAGCTTGATCTTTTCCAGATGAATGCAATTCCACGACCCATATATAACAAAGTTGTATGTTCTTTTTAAATAAACAGAAAAAAACCGTTCACCTATTTTATTCTTGGCCTTTGGACCAAGGTCTTTTCTGTATTAAAGTGTAGAATCTGTTCCGGCACATATTACAATCAAAGTAATACTTGAGGGTAACCCACCATATCAGACTATTGCTCTTGAGCAATCAGGTTTGGTCAATGAAGGGGAAACCGATCATACCAATTGCCACTATCTAATTCCCTCTCGGATGAACTGTTCTCTTCCCCTCACTCTCCACATTAAAAAACGGCCTTGTGCCTAATTTGCTCAGGGGGGACACATAAATAACTAAATAAATAGAAAAAAGTGATTTAA